>NW_026129217.1:4732493-4883229 GCF_022985175.1 Labeo rohita
TAAACTTTTCCTGCAGCTATATCTGATCAGATGTTCATTATTAATCTTTTAGCTCTGGTTTAACAAACCTTCCTTTTCTTAGTTTGAACAGCAGCTACGCTAATTATGTTCCTATTCGTTCTCTGTTTTTGCCATGGGACTGACATCCCATGGTAACTAGGAATTCACAAGCTCCAGTGTGGATCCAGAACACTTAAGAAGAGTTGATGCCAACCCCACAGAGGACTTCAGATAATGCCAACCCTGAAAACATACAGCACTACTGAATTCTGATACTAATTTATAGTGTTCTTTGTCTGTTTGATTACATCATTAATTGATCTTTACCACACATCTCTGCCATATGTACATCAAGCTACTACTACATATATTGTAAAAATGTCAATTTGGTGTAAAGCTGCTTTGCAACGATATGTATCGTGAAAAGCGCTATACAAATAAATTTGAATTGAATTGAATTGAAAGTCAAGTTGCAGCTATATCTCCTGAGTCAAGTCAAGTTTCCAAGTCAGGTCAAGTTGCAGCTGTGTTTCCTGAGTCAAGTCAAGTTTCCAAGCCAAGTCAAGCTACGGCTGCGGTTCCAGTGTCAAGTCAAGCTACAGTTCTTGTTCCTGTGTCAAGTCAGGTTAAAGCTGTGTTTCCTGTGTCAAGTCAAGTCAGAGCTAGTGCCCCCATCTCAAGTCAAGTTACAGCCATCTTTCCTGAGCCAAGCACTGTCAAGATGGCTGCCACGCCAGAGCCACTGCACAAGATGGCTGCCACGCCAGAGCCGCTGCACAAGATGGCTGCCACGCCAGAGCCGCTGCACAAGATGGCCGCCATTCCTGAACCTGTGGTCAGCACCCGGACGCCACCTGTGGTCATGATGGCCCACGTGCTAGACTCACCCCTAATGACGGTATGGGCAGCTAAAATGGCGCTCCTTCATGCCGCGGCGGCTACCCCTGAGTCAAGTCAAGACACAGAGTGAAGTCAAGCCAAAGCTGTCGTTCTCCATGAGTCAAGCCAAGACACAGCCGTCGTTCTCCATGAGTCAAGCCAAGTCACAGTTGTTCCCCACGAGTCAAGTCACGCTACAGCTGTTGCTCCTGAGTCAAGCCATGTTGTTCCTGAGTCAAGTCATGTTACAGCTGCTGTTCCTGAGCCAAGCCATGTTGTTCATGAGTCAAGTTCCGGTACAGCGGATCTCCATGAGCCAGGCCAGGTTATAGCAGATCCTCATGAGCCAAGTCAAGCTGCTGCTGTCAAGCTTGTCACCCAGCAATAAGCAATGTTATTCAACGAAATTGACGTTACACAGTGGGATACTCTTACAGACCCGAAACAGGGATTGTGTTTTTTATGAGCGGTTCAAGTGGTAGTCTATGGAGCCATGCAATAAAAGAATAAAAAAGGTAAATTTGATTTTATATTTCAAAATTCTGACTTTATTTTCACTATTCCGAGATTATATCCCACAACTCTAGAGGAAAAACAACTCGTCATCCTCTCTTTTCCAAATTTATGCTTTAAAAGTAGAGTAATCATAGCAGTTTTCATCTATAGTATGTCCGTTTAAACGTCTGCGTTTAGCTTATGGTATCTTTGACTACAGTATTGTATAAAAATGATTTGCATTCCGATTATGACATCAAAAGGCACAAAAATATATATATATTTTTCCTCTTATTCCATGGAGTTTACCTGTTTACCTCCACTTGCTACCAGTGTTTTTCTGCAACCACTATGTGCGCGCAGCTGCAAATGACGTCACTGTGACGTCTACTCCAAATTGGTCTATGGTAGTAGCAAAATAAATGAATAAATGAATTAGTCAGTTCATTAGTGTTTTAAATCAAATTAGTATTATTTAAAAAAAAGTGTGTGATGTGATGCAAAAATTATGTCAAATCTTAACTGGTGATATAACTATCCCTTCAATGCCTTTAAGAAATAAATGACTCTGACTTCCTGCATGATGCAACTTTAATTGATATACTATAAACCCAAATACTGAGAAGGTGTCTGCCAGTCAGTCAAAACATATACTTACAAAGCCAAAGACATTCTGTGTTGTGGCTCCTAAAAGAACCTTTGGGGTGTATGTAGCTGCTGTTGACACACAATCAAAAGACATCAGAAGAACAAACATCTGTGAATATGAATAAGTTATGTGTCTGTACTCATTAAAATGTGCCCATTGTTCATAAATTATTATTGATCAGTGTGTTATGAACATGGCAAATCACAGATGCAGTGATCTTGCTGCGCATTCCCCAGAACCAATGACAACATCTTGAATTGGACCGTGGCTCGCCTTCAATGCAAACTTAAAAGTAAAGGCATCCACTTCAAAGCGTCAAAGCAAGGCTATACTGACTTTACTTAGCATCTTAGCATTTACATTACTATTTACACTATGCAGTGTACTGCACTAGTGTTTTCATGAGGTAGCATCATTTTTATTGTTCAGTTTGTGGAGGATGAACGTCTGTCGTTCCCTCAGCTGCGCCTCTAAGGCTCTTATGTTCAGTTTCTGCTCTGTAATGGCGGCAGTCAGTTCTTTCAGTGCTGCGTGGATGTCAGGGAAGCACACATGGCAGTATTGGCTTTCAGTTTAAGCTCTCCGAGAGTCTGTTTGAGGTAGATTCTGTCTTCTGTCCTTATTGCTTAGCTGTTGACTGATCTCATTCTCACTGAGTCCTCCATCTACCTGCTGCTGTACCACAAACACATAGGTTTCCAACAGCAGCAGGATACATAAACATCAGTGAAGAATGGTTTGTTGTCTCCAAGTCTTGCTCTGTCATGCCCATTATTTATTTTTTATAGTGTCCTGACTTGCTGTCATTTATATTGCTTATATTGCTCATTTATTTTGTGCTTGATTTATATTGCTTCAGATAAAAAAGTAGTTAAAGTTAATTATTAATCATATTTTCAGATGTTTGGTATATGTTTAACTCACAATGTTTGTGGCACAATGTTGAGCACAACAGAAAAAAACTTTTTTCCCATTATTGTTAAAATGTTATTTCCCCACACATGCATCAACATCCTGTATCATCTGTGCATGGTTTAATACATTAAAACAAAAAAAACTATTTAATTCTGAAAAGACAGAATAACAACAAAATAATCCAGAAAACTGCATTTCCAAAAAGTTATACATTGATTTGGTGAAATAAGTATTTGATCCCCTATCAATCAGTGAGATTTGTGGCTCCCAGGTGTCATTTATACAGGTAAGGAGCTGAGATTAGGAGCTCTCTCTTAAAGGGAGTGCTCCTAATCTCAGCTTGTTACCTGTATAAAAGTCACCTGTCCACAGAAGCAATCAATCAATCCGATTCTAAACTCTCCACCATGACCAAGACCAAAGAGCTGTCCAAGGATATCAGGGACAAGATTGTAAACCTACACAAGGCTAGAATGGGCTACAAGACCATCGCCAAGCAGCTTGGTGAGAAGGGGACAACAGTTGGTGTGATTATTCACAAATAGAAGAAACACAAAATGACTGTCAATCCCTCGGTCTGGGGCTCCATGCAAGATTTAACCTCGTGGAGTTTCGATGATAATGAGAATGGTGAGGAATCAGCCCAGAACTACACAGAAGAATCTTGTCAATAATCTCCAGGCAACTGGGACCATCGTCACCAAGAAAACAACTGGTAACATACTACACTGTGAAAGGCTGAAATCGTGCAGCGCCCACAAGGTCCCCCTGCTCAAGAAAGCACATGTATGGGCCCGTCTGAAGTTTGCCAGTGAACATCTGAATGAGGAGAACTAGGTGAAAGTGTTGTGGTCAGATGAGATCAAAATCGAGCTCTTTGGCACCACCATCAAACACAGAGGTGGAAACCTTAGCTTTTGGGGCTTTGTCAAAGCACACATCTCATGCCTTTTCACATGCTGTGCCACTGATAAAAACACGTCATTTGCAGTGCTGTTTATCACAGCCAGGCGTTGATAGGCGGAGTTACTGTAAATAGCATCTGCAAATTGGTCTATTTGTCCTTAGAGTAAATACACTGTTTCTTTTTAAAGCTACTTTACAGCAGAATTGATTTCTATTTGTATAATTTAAAAATTATTTTTATTTATATTGTATTTAACATTATTCTATTACTGCAATGTTATTATTATTTAATATATTGGAAACAGTCAGTACTGTATAAAGCGCTATAGAGATAAAGGTGACGTCATATGACATGATTGGAAACGTGCTGTTCACACACCCTTGGACTGTTTGTTTTGGTTTCTCCTGCTTATGCCCATATTAGTTTTTTCCTATTCCTGCCCTCATTGTGTCATGATTAGTTAACCTTGTATCGCCTGTGTCTTAGTTCATTGTCACATGTCCCACTGCACCTCAGCTGAGGGTGAGCAAGTGCAGGACTCTGGGGACTTTATAAACAATATGGATATATATGCAGACATGCCCCCTCTTTTCCCATTGTCATTTGAACTATCTTCCTACCCTGAACCTTTTGTCTGCCCTGAAATGTCTACCAGCCTGGATTCCCCACCCACCCTCCTTCTTCAGCGTCCTCCATTTATCCCTGCTGCCTCAGCTCTGCCACCACTGTCTCCTGGCAGCCCCTCTGTTTACCTTTAGCACAGCATTGGTACGGTGGGCTCACCGTCAGTCTCCATCGGCATCGTGGCTGGAGGATGCCTTGTCTCTGCCAACAGCCTCTGAGTCCCGGACTTGGCTCCTCCCTCAATCATCACCTCCTTAGACCTTGTTTGTCATCCTCTAGGTGTCCGTCCTCCACCAGAACCTCCACCTGCACTGACTTCCTGTTTAGTTAACCTTGTATCACCTGTGTCTTAATTAGTTTGTTGTTATCACCTGTCTTTATAAGTTGCATTCAGTTCAGGGTTTGTCGTCCGGTCTCATCTTTGTTGCTACCGTCCTGCTGTGTATTACCCCTTTTGTGTATTATATTAAAGAAATCATCTTCGTGCATATCCTTCAACATGTAGTTGTGACAGCCGTAGAGAATCAAGTACAATTTATGTCCTACTAACAATATAGTATACTGCAATATAGTAGGAGTTGTATGGTAGTATGCCATTCCGAACACAGCTTCTATACTGATTTCAGTGTATTTGAGTTTTAGCAGATTCTGGCATAGTAGGTCATCTGGGCATTCCATGCATACAGAAAATTTGCATACTACACACAGTGTACATACTGGGTACTGCAGATATAGTAAGAGTAGTACAATAATATGCCATTTTGAACACAGCCAGGAAATAAACACAGGAAATAGTCTCGCGTAGCCAGAGCTTCAGACTAATGGCAGAAGGTCTGGGAACTTCCAAGGCCCGGCCCGCCCAAGAGGCCATATGACTGACAGGTACAGCAACCAATCAACGTTACGTGAGGCTGAGACTACACAGGAATTGATACAGAAACAATTAGAACACAGGAAACACTTCAATATGAAAGTCCATGAACAAAATACAGGGCAGACAGGACAGGTATTGTGACATTTATGTACATTTCATTTGGTTAAAAAGTATGAACAAGGAGGTTTGAAAGCTATTGACTTTGAACCTTTCTTTGTACATTCAGAGTAAAATGTTTTTAAAAAGAGTGCTTAGCAAAGCCTCAATCATATGGTACCATATTCCTAATCATATTTTCAAAAATATTGGTGGCCTTGAATTGGTGTTAGGATGTGAACTTGATCTTTTTAAAATTCCTTTGAAGGTTTCTACCCATTTACCCATTACTTTTTTCCCTCACAACTCCACTCTTTGGAACAATACAGCTGTATTTATTAACAGGAAGTCTTTGTTTAAAAGTGATTGGTATAGTAAAGGCATTATGTTTATTAATGATTTATTAGAAGCAAATGGGTATTTCTTATAACGCAGTGATTTCAGTAGAAATGAAGTAAAAAACTATGATAAAATATTCTGATATACTCCTGCTCCTTATGTCCCCCCCAGCCCCCACTCCCTCATTACTGCTATCATTGTCCTGAGTGTAATTATTATTATTTATTTGTTGATTATTTGTATTTACGGTGGATATGCCTTATTTAACTTTATTTACCATTATACGTGTATTTAAAAAAAATCATGCATTGTCAAATTGACGTTTAAGACGATGTACACACTGAATTAATATATTTTCTCATCAGGCACTGAATGCAGTTCACATTAAAGGTCCTTCCAATGAAAGGAAGGGAGCCAGACAATGTTTTTCGGGGGCGGCAGCAGAGCGCTGATGTCACCTCCAGTTGGGAAAAACGAGGCGGCAAGTTTGAGATTAATGGCGGCAAACGCAGCAAAATCAATAATGACAAAATATAGAAGTTGTAACGGAAATGGACCAGATAGTCAAAGCAGCAGAGAGATTCCTAGGAGTACAGGATATATCATGGGTAAAGATCAGGGACGGGCTGGTGAATGAATCCCAGTCAAGTCAGGAAGCTTGGTTTGGATAGTTGGGACGATTTTAATTTTACAATGGAATGCGAGAAGTCTTGTGGCCAATGGATTGGAATTTAAAAGTGTTATTAGTAAGTTGGAAACCTGATTTGATATGTGTACAAGAGTCGTGACTTAAACCCGAGTTTTATTTTGTTATAAAAGGATATGTTGGTGAGAGAAGAGATCATGGGGAGGGTAATGGTGGAGGGTGTATTACTTTGCTTAACATTCTATATTGTATACCTTCCTTAATCAAAGGAATAACAAAAGAATATGTGGAACTGTGGGTGAATGGATTAAATTATGTAATAATAAACTTTTATAATTCATGTAAGAAATGAATGTTGAATGAACTAGAACAAATAGAGGGTCAAAAAGAAGATAGGGTGATTTGGTGTGGGAATTTTAATGCACAGAGTACGTTATGGGGAGGTTTAGTGACAGATGGTAATGGATTGGTGGTGGAAGATTTGATAGACAGGAGGAATTTGGTATGTTTAAATGATGGGAGTAATACAAAGATGAATGTAGCAACCGGTAAAGAGTCTGTGCTTGATCTATCAATGGTGTCTGATTCAACTGCAGGGAGATGGGAAATAATGAGACAAGATACTACTGGGAGTGATCATTATCCTATAATGATAACGATAAGAGTAAATGCAAGAAGAAATGGTGTGAGTACAGGAGGTACTGGTAATTGGAAGTATGACAAAGCGAGCTGGGAAGAATGTATGAGTTTGAGTGAAGAGGGATTGAAGAATGTTATAATAGAATCAGACAGGTCAGTAGAGAATATTAGTGAACAAATAGTACAAGTAATAGAAACTGCAGCAAATAAGTATATACCAAAGAGTGTAGGAGGAAGAAAGAACAAAATAGTTCCATGGTGGAATGAAGAATGTATAAGTGCTATAAGAAAGAAAAGGAAGCATTTAGAAGAGTCAGGAAAACCCATAATTTTCAAGATTTAATACACTATAAACAAGCTCAAGCCGATGTAAGGAGGACAGTAAGGAAAGCTAAGGTAATGTACTGGAAGTCATACTGTAATGACATAGGTACGAATACAGCAATAGAGGAGGTGTGGGGGATGATTAAGAAAATGAAAGGGATCCAAAAAAAATAAGAAATACCCAGTTTTAAGTATGGAAGGAGAGATAGCTGTGGAGGATGGAGAGAAAGTAGAAATGTTTTTAAAGACGTTTATTAAAGTAAATAGCTCAGAAATAAGGAAAGACGTGTTAAAGGACTATCCAGATTTAATGGGGAAAAAAGTGGCTGAAAATAATTTGCTAGATGTAGGAATGCAGTAAGAAGAATGAGACAATCTGCTCTGGAAATGGGTGGAGTAAGTTATTGTATGATTGAAGCATTTTAGTGAAAGTTCTATGAAGGTGATTTTATCATTTTACAATAGAATATGGATGGAAGGTATACTTCCTCAAAGTTGGAAGGAAGCATTAATTATACCTATTAAAAAGCCTGAGAAAGATCCAAGTAGTCCTATGAATTATCGTCCAATAGCTTTAACTTCTAATTTATGTAAGGTAATGGAGAGAATAATAACTGATAGATTGACATTTCATTTGGAAAAAAGAAACTGGTTTTCTCCTTATCAAAGTGGGTTTAGGTGTGGAAGAGGGACTTTGGATTCAATAGTATCTTTAGAAGATGAAATAAGGAAAGCATTCATAAACAAGGAAAGCGTCATTGCTGTTTTCTTTGATATAGAAAAGGTGTATAATATGTTGTGGAAATAAGGATTATTAATTAAATTAGGAAAGATTAATATAAAAGGAAGTATGTACAATTGGATTAAAGAGTTCTTAATTGGAAGAAGTATTAGGGTGAAAGCTGGTGGAGATATATCCTCCAGAGGAGCAATCGATAATGGAACACCACAGGGCAGTGTAATGAGTCCACTGTTATTTATCATCATGATTAATGATGTTTTCTCAAGGGTACATACAAGTTTGGGGAAGTCATTGTTTGCTGATTATGGGGCTCTTTGGTTTAAAGGGGTCATCGGATGCTAAGTTCACTTTTTCATGTTGTTTGAACATTAATGTGTGTTGTCAGTGTATGCACAAATGTACCCTATAATGATAAAAATCCGTGCAGTGGTTTTTAATTAATCTGTAAAAATAATATCCCCTTTTTCAAATTGAGCCTTATATCCTGGTAGTTAGGAAGTTTAGCGGCTAAATGTGGCTAAAGTAAACAAGATCGTCATTCCACAGAGAGAAGAGAGGGGCGGGGTGAGCAGAGCTCATTTGCATTTAAAGGAACAACCCCTTAGAATGACAGGATTTTTGCAGAGCTCATTTTGACAAGGTAAAAAGGGTGTTGTTTTACAAAACCATTGAGAATTTTTAATCAAAGTATATTAGAGACTTTTCATTAAGACCCTAAAGAATCATATTAACTTGTGGAAAATAAGCATTCGATGACCCCTTTAATTCATTTTTAGTTAGTCTTAAGGTTGTTAGAGTATTAAGGTTGCTTTAATATTTACCTTGTAAACTGATCATCAAATTGAATAAAAATACATTTGTGACTCATTTAATCATGAACTTGTTTATGAATCACTGATGTGAACTGATGACAGTGTGACTAATCAAGAATGTGATTGAGATCAGCAGAATGAAACACCAAGGCTGAATTGGAGTAAATCCCATCTCCTGATCGTCTGCTTCATTTTTCTGTCTGCTCTGATTTAACACTCAATTTACTAAATGAACTCTTCTTCTGAAATGATTGTTTTTCTGGTCTCCACAAGCACAGCAGCTTTATATAACAGGAGCAACACAGCAGCCTCTGAGCCTCAGCTCTGACTCAAATAACATTCACTTTACTGTGCATTAAAAATGTGCATTAATAGTGTTTTATAGTATGAAACTAGTCTTTTAACATCTTATATGAGGCACTTAGTCTAAAGAAGTTTTTAGAGAATATTTTCTTAATATATCAATATTTCTGTAACAGAAATATTTGTTAATTTAAAAAAAAGTTATAAATAAAGTATTTTTTAAAGTATTGTACTACAATATGCCGTGAATTATCACCGCTCAAAGTCGACATTCAGAGACTGTTTAAAGTCACACCCTACACCCTCGTTTACCATTCCCTACATGCATTTACTAATATAGTCCACCTGACAGAAAAAAATAAAAACACAAGTGAATTCAGACACTCATGAACAGCTGCTGTTAACAAGCAGATTCACTAAAGAAAAGAGAAACAAGAACAGAAATAAGACATGAGCAGAAACACAAGAACTACAACTGACTTCAGCCACAGCCTTAGTTGAAACAGCTTTATCAGCTTCACTTATTACTAACCACTGTGACTTTATTTCTGTCAGATATCTACAGAAGCTCTAACTGAGAATTAACAGAGGTTTAGATGATGATGCTTTATTGTTCAGTTTGATGTTACCGTTGTGGAGATCAGAATTTGCTTTAGTTGGGCTCCTGACACTTGACTTCAGAAAATTAGATACTCTCTTAGTATCAGAATACAGTTCAGACAAGACGAGCGTTTGAGAATAAAAAGTATTTAAATTGTATATATTAAAATGAAAATAGCGGATCGATTCGCTAGATAGGACATATATTATATATATAATATATAATATAGACCCTTCTTCCACTGCTGGGATCGTTTACAACCAGATTTGGGATTGTTTGAAGCTGCAATTAAACTGCATTTCTCAAACTCGGAGCAACATATCAGTCCATTATATGGAGAAAAATCCTGAAATGTTTTCCTCAAAAAACAATTTCTTTATGACTGAAGAAAGAAAGACATGAACATCTTGGATGACAAGGGGGTGAGTACATTATCTGTAAATTGTTGTTCTGGAAGTGCACTTCCAGATCTTCCAGATATCGCTATTATATATATTCCTGTTAATGCCTAATTGTCACGTTACTTTTGACAGCCCTAAATTCAACAGAGCTTTTCCTCACAGTATGAATTGCAGTCTGACCTGCTGCCTTTTGATTGACTGGATATAATTAATGTAATATATTAATATGACTATAATTAATAGCTAAAATTAAGTAGCATTATTGGTATCAATCATACTGTCCTTCATTAATAATATGCTACTTAGTAAAAAGATATCATTAAGCATATTTAAAATATACAATCTTTGTTTCTATATTCAATTTGGATATTCAATGTGAAATTATGACAGTATAAATATATTAATATGTGTTTGTTTTTTTAATTGACAGCACTAGTTCTAAGACTTTAAGCCTTGGTTTCACAGACAAGGCTTAAGCCTAGTCCTAGACTAAAATGTAAGTGAGCTGTTTTACCTGAAAGAAACTAATCTTAAATTATATCACTGCCTTTGTTTTGTCTTAAGATGCACATCAGTGATGTTTATAATTGTATAATGTTTATAAAGAATTACTTAAATGTGTTAATTGCCAAACAATTGTCTGAGTATAACCTATTTTTTATTTTAGTTAGTCTTTCTTCTATTGGTCTGTTCTTCTTATTTTTACCAATTTATTAATAAAAATAGAAATAGAAATAGATTTACTTACTTCCAAATGAGAGTTGAGTTCCTCCACCAAAAGTGATACAAACCCAATCACTGGCTGTTCAAAAACCTCCTGCACTAAAACTGACACTTGACATCAACACTAACGCTCACAATAATGCTGTAATATTAATTAATTCAATACTGCAAATGTATTTTGATAGTCTTTGAGGTAAATTCCAGAATTCACCTGAATGTGTTTTTGAAAGTGTTTTGCATATTAACTAAACTCCACTGATAATTTATTAGTGTGTGGCACTGACACACACACACACACACACACGTCAGAAACAATGATTACTCTAATGCTGGGGACACTGGGTCTGCTTGCTCAAGGTTCAAAATATATGTTCTACATTATGGAAATAATACATTGAAATTAATTTTGTATTGTTTTAATTTGTGCTTTGCTTTTTAGTTTTTTGAATTTGAATATTTCTTTTTTTTGTTCTCTCTTTCAGTCTCTCATGAAGAGGTTCAGTCTCCTGAGTCTCTGTCTGCTAAAGCAGTTGATGATGACATGAGCTGGTATCTGCAAAAACCTGGAGAAGCTCCTAAACTCCTGATATATAAAGCAAATCGACTCAGTTCAGTGGAAGTCAGACCGGATTTCATCTCACACTAAATCTACATGGAGTCCAGGCTGAGGATGCAGGAGATTATTGCTGTATGGCGGAATACCGTAGCAGGTACGCAGTGAAACAGCATCGTACAAAAAAACCCCTCAGTCTGACAGCACAGAGAATATGACAATACTGAGAAGTTCACAATAACAGTCAATTATTTTATCATTGCCAGTTTACGCTGAAATTTAGAGATGGTAAAATCCAAAAAACCTTCAAAAAGCAGCAGCCATGGCTGATTTGAGCTTTATTATATCCAGCATAAAGACAACAAATCATATTCTTACATTATACTGTTTATGAGCATGTGAGCTCATGCCATAAAAGGAATGTTCTCCTTCATGATAACAGATTCAGAAGCAAACATGACTTTAGTAGTCGTCATTATTTGGATGCTCTCAACTGCATCTGGAGTAAGTATATAGAAATTCGTATCAGCTGATATACTCCACAGGTGATGTGATCAAGAAAAAAAAATGATTTATTATTTTTCTTATATGCATGATTTTCTAACCTGAATAAGTGGTATATATTATTATTGAACCTTAACTTTGTATGTTTTGACATGTAGGTGTATTTTCTGTGTCTCTTTAGATTCTGTAGGGCAGATTCTGACTTGATCTGAAGATCAAAAAGTGAAGCCTGATCAAGCTATCACTATTCACTGTACACCACTGAATTGTGTGAATTCCAAAAATAACTCTCAGAAATGCATGTCCTGGTACCATCAGATTCCTGGAGAAGTTCCTAAACTCTATTATTTCACATCAGAGAGAGCCTCTGGGGTTTCTTCTAGATTCACTGGCAGTGAAAGTGGAAACCGTATGGATTATACTCTGACCATCAGTGAAGTCCAGCCTCAACATTCAGGAGTTTATTACCGTCAGAGTAAACACAGTACGGCAACATACCCAAAGAAGCCAGTCTGGATGTTCACATAGTTTAAAAGCATCATACGAAAAACCTCCTCGTGTCAGACTACAGTGCTTCTGCAAATGTTGGAGATCATTAAGCTGAAGAAAGCTGAAAGAGATGTCCAAAGCAGAGTCTACATGTAGAGGATATTTAAAACCTGAGAAATTATAATATACGTGTCTGTACACGCATGATTAAACACATCGTGATATTGATGAATAACCGGTAAGCGCCAAATGGTCAGGTCGTATGGAAATCTTCACATTTTTTAAAACAAAGGTATACTGTAAGAACGAACAAATTCGGGCATCCCAAAAATGACAGGAGCGGTGGGGGGTGTGAGACACACACACACACACACACACACACACACACAAACAGACAGAGGCACACTCAGGCTGCTGTGATAATAGAGTCATAGTTTTTAAAAGTTTTTTTTAAGTTTTTTATGTTTTTGCAAACCTCTCAACAACTATCCACCACAAAGAGGAAAATATAAGGGTAAACCTTTTCTTTCTTTCTTTCTTTATTTATTTTGTTCCTGCTCCGGCACTCACGCAGTGACGTGTGCTCTCACACCGTTGGTGTGGAGGGGGTGGACCCGTGAGAGCCAGAGCAAGGGGAAATAGAGAGTGACAGAGGGTTAGAGGTGAGATCATAATATTGACGAATCACCTACCAATTGCCTGGGAAAGAGCCAAATGGTCACGTCGTATGGAAAACCCCAGATTTCTTAAAACAGGTGTATCCTGTAACAGAAGAAAGAATTTGGGGACCCACGAAAATGACAAGGGGGCTGTGAAACACACACGCACACTCAAACAGAAGCACACTCAGGTGGTTGTTAAAGCTTTGGGTTAATAGAGATAGTTTTTAAAAGTTTTTAGGTTTTTGCAAACCTCTCAACAACTATTTGACACAGGAAAATGTAAAAGATAATTTTATTCATTTGTTTATTCATTGTCTTATTTTTAATTTCAGTTATTATTATTCTTTATTATTATTATTTATTATTATTGAAAAGCATTTTATATAAAACCCTCAAATTATATGTACGGGTACTTTCACTTATATTGTTCACTCAAAACCTATTAAAATTCTTTATTTATTCTGTTGATGTTCATCTTTCTTCTTTTCCTAGCATTGTCTATACAGATATGCACACACACAGGCTGGGGAGAGAGTGAGAGACAGAAACACACAGAGAGACAGGGAGGGAGAAAGTTTAATCGTAATTAATTATTATGTGTTTATTATTATATGTGCTGGTACTATTGTTAAAATTATTGTTTATTTATTCTGTCGTCGTTCATTTTTATTTTCTATAGAGAATGAGATTAACCAAAAATGCAAGTGAACCTTTGAACGCAACCTGATGCCCCCAAAGATCCCCACCCCACAACAGATGTGGGGGCCAGACTGTGAAATCTCCAAAACATTCCTTAGAGCTTCATTCGTTTTCTGCCGCTGGACGGTCACGCACATATGCCGTATTTCACCGCCTCAGAGGGCCTCCTGTCTCCGGACTACCAGCACATGCAACATATTTCTCTTATCAGTAAAAAAAAAAAAAAACTCTCTAAAGCAAAGTGAAAGTGAAACGCGTTGCGTGTGCATGAAAACAAACTAAACAGCAAAATAAACAGCGAATCAATCTATTTGGTTGTTAAGTTATGTAACTAGTTTTTATATAGTTTGAAAAGATCATTTGCTCTTTTTTTCCGTTGCACTTGGTATATTTCTCTCTCATTTTGTGTGTAGTTTATGAATAATTCGGACTGTTTGTATTTTTGTTGCAAAACAATTTGTGCAGTTGTTTTCACTACTTGCTATAACGTTTCACTGTTTGTGTTTATTGTTTGTACTCAGATTAAGAATATATTTATCTAAAAAAAACCTCACTTTTTACTGTTTTGTTATTATATAACACTGTTTCTACTGTGACTACTCCTGAAACGTTTTTGGACACATCTATATTGTCAATAAACTGAACAGGCCTGTTTTTCACTAAAAAGTGCCCATAGTAATATTGTAATAAATGGCTATAACTTGCTTGGGGAATGTTATATGCAGACAAAATTTTATTTGGAAGTGTAAATCACCTAAATACAATTTTCTAAAGAGAAAAATACAAACTTCAGTAGTTGTTATTTGAGGAAAGGAAAGTTGGGACTTTAAATAAGCTAGTCGTAAACTTTAAAGTTCTCCTGATTATAATGACATATGGCACTTGATGCTGACTGCTAGAATAGGTCTGAAGAAAACAAAGAAATGTACAGGTGCGTCAGGTACCCCAAAAATGTTCTAGGTCTTTAAGGGTTAAAACAAAGAGTATTTTATTTAGCCCACTGGCAGATAATTTTACTTATTTAAGCAAAATTAACTTAATTTAGTTTTTTTTACCCCTGGAAACAAGACTAAATATCTAATGTTGATTTTCTTATCTAGTAAATGCATCTTTAAGAATGTTTAGATATTTTGACTAGAAACAAGGCAAAGATGCTACGTAAGACAAGCCTTTTTTGCAGTGTAGGATAGGATCTGGAATCTAAGGTTTCAACAAAATCAAAATATTGAGAAAAATGGCTTTGAAAGTTGTCCAAATGAAGGTGTCTTTTTTGTTCTCTATCCAGATGTTTTTTAAGTAACTTTTTAGCTGTATACCAGTTTAATTTGAATCTTTCCATATTTCTTGAATAAATTCCATCCAACCTTAAATGCTGTCACCGGAGATGATCTTAATGCTCCACAGCATATTTATAAAACATAACTGAACTGAATTATACATATACCTGAAATTACGTGACCAAGGAGTGAAAATCAGATTTCTTGTTCATTTGGGTTATGCAACAGTGTAATAAAATAAAATACAGAAACTAATTTTTCAGAGAAAAACAAGCATTGATTGTAGTCTTACTTCAACATCTGTTATAACTATATCAAATACAGAAATGCTTTTGCAATAACCATCGGATGTGTTCATTCAGTTCATTCACCATTATAATATTGTTACAGTCAGGGTTCTTCTAAACGTATTTCCAGTTTAGTCTAGTGTTTAGTGTTCTTATCAGTGGATATTCCCCCTAAAATTACCAAGCAATTGGATAAAATGCTTATTGATTTTATCTGGAAAAACAAGCCATATTACCTGAGAAAAGAAATTTCAAAGATCATGCTGGTTTAGAGGTGTTGAGTTCTGATACTTTAAACCAGTGGTTCTCAAATTTTTTACAGTGGCGTACCCCCTGGGGCATTTAAAATTCTTCCACCCCCACTTAGACCATAGCACACCTTTTCCATTAAGGGATATTTTGCCCCCTTAAACTGATTTACAGGTGATTTTTTTTTTCTAGACTTATTAATTGTATGTCATCTTTTATGTCATATTCTTAACATTCTATCAAATGTATTATTAATATGCTAAAGAAAGCAATAAATAATGCCAAAATTAAATGATACTTGAAGATTCAAACTAAATTGCCAGTAGGTGGTGGCAAGTCACTGTCTTACTGTCATGAATCCTGTCCGGTCTGCCTGCCACCAGAGGTCGCCTGTGCATTTCACATTACACAGACTGTTGCACCACCCACCGGACTACGTTTCCCATCATCCTTTGCGCTGATTACTTGCGCATACACCTGTATCCAATCAGACTCCCTATATAAGCCCCAGACTTCCTCTTGCATTTCTCCAAGTGTTGAATTGTATTGTGTATGTTGCGCTTCGTTAGTGTTAGCAACCTTTACGGAGACAGTTTTTTTGTATTCTCGCCTAGTTATCTCGTTTTGTCTGTTTCACTGCCTGCCCTGTGGATATCTTGCATGTTTTTCGGATTACCCTTTTGCCTAGCCCCCTGGATTACGTTCGCCGTTTATCAACCATCGCCTGCCCTACGGATTACTCGTGTTCTGTCCATATATACCTGTTTGCCACTGTTCGACCCTGCCTGTTCTTTGCCTAAAGTCAATAAAGCTCTGCATTTGGATCCGTTTGCTTCACGCATCCTCCGTTACACTTAATGAGGCGTCGCGTCTTTTCATTCATTCATTCATTCATTCATTCATTCATTCATTCATTCACTACGGAAGGGGCTGTAGTTATGAATTAACCCATTCATTTTAACTGACTCCGAATCATTAAAGCTGCAGATTCCTTCACTAATGAACACCACTGTTGTGGATTTCGTTGGAACTATTGTTTTGTTGTAAAATATATAAAACAATATTGACAATATTGTGCTTAAAATGTAGCCTACATTTAAAATGTGAAATGCTCACTTATATTACCCTTTTGCTGAACTGTTATATAAACATTTGCAATCGTTTGGATATTTTTAGAGAAAATTGCATAAAGAATAACTCTCACAGGGAACGTTACTGTATTGAAGAGAATTTCTGAAATCGATCTTTATTTACAGTCTGTCTTAGGCCACATTTACACATAGCCGGGTTTTTACAGAAACGAATATTTCCTCCCCTCCGTTTTCAATAATAACACTGTGCACACAACATCGTTTTCAAAAAACTTGTCATTTATATCAACCCGCATTAATACGCCGTCGAACGCCATAATAACTATGACAAACCTATGGGCGGCAGTATAGGGAAAAGAATAAAGCCATGCAAGCCAATCAAAATCCAAAATAAATAGGGCGCTCACATGACGTTAAGCATTTTCTGGCGCATAATGTGACGTTTGAGAACCTAAAACCCCGTTTCTCCCAGTTGACACGGCAACACATAACCGGCGTTATCAGAAATCTCCACTTTGGCCGGAGTTTTTGAAATAATCGTTTTCTGTGATAAAAACGGGGTTTTCGTGTAAATGAGAGGCCAAACCGCAGGGAAATATCTGCGTCTTCCCTTCGTGTAAACGGGGCCTTAACATTTGTTTTTCATGCTGTTAAGTGCAACAAATCTACTTTAAAGATACAAAGAACAGCAGCGAGATTTGCTAAAGCAGCATACTTTGCAGGCATCCTATCATACACACGCTGCTGGTGTGTAGTAGTTATGAATGGATTATTAACTGACTATTTTAGTGACCGGTTACATTTGCATCTTCACTAGCAAACTGTTAATTCACTTTCTATTAACTACACATATTTTAAACAGGATGCTATGGATTCCTATGTGAGGGATACACTAACGAAGTAGAACCTGGAAACTTTAATAGACAGATTTGCAGGTGAGAGATAATGTAGTAAGGCTTGTGTGTGGCATTACTGCAAAATAGATACCTCAAAAGTCTATTCTTTGATGAAAAAAAGTATGTATTTTATCATTTAAATAAATTCACAATATTAAAAACTGGCCACATCCAGAAAAAAAGAGTGGTCAAAACACTTTTTTTTCTGTAAATGTAATTCCTACAAGTTTTTTAACTAACCAGCAGTTCTGTCCCCAACACCTAGATCGAGATGCTCCATCCCCTAATATGCAAACACCTGACACTGAAGATGTGGGAACAGAGGAAGAGTGGGATGATTTTGACAGAGAAGAAATAACAAACCTTTTAGCTTTGTCTCTTGCAAAGTTAAGAGCTAAATTTCACAAACATATTCTGCTATCAACTTTGTCGTTAAACAAACCGCAAGCTTAATTGCAGATATAGTAGGCGTCTACAGGAGAAGACAATGTCTTTGTTTCAGCGATTTGGACACCAGGATGACCAAGCAGTGAAAAACTTGAAAAGCGTGACATTCTTGCGGGAATTGGACCCTTTGAAGTCAAGTTGGTCTTGGCATCCTTAGTGGCTGAAGGGCATGTTAGTTTAGAAACACTAAACTACAGATTGACAAGTTTTGATTATGGATTCCCTGATAGTTCCAATAAACCTACTGTACTGGGACAACATGAACTTAAGAATCCTAATGGGGCAATGAGACAAACTGCTGCTCAAATGTGGTGCCTTTTAAGATTTTTGCCCCTCATCATTGGAGACAAAATACCGAAAAGGAATAAACACTGGGAACTGTTGCTGCTTCTCCTGTCATGTATGGAGTTCATTTGCTCCCCCTCCATCACATCAGAGGCCACCATATACCTAAAACATCTCACTGCAGAACACCACACTGTATTTCTGCAGCTTTACCCACATCTACACCTGAAACCCAAGCACCACTTTCTCCTCCACTATCCAAGAGCCATCTGGAAGATCGGTCCATTAAAACAATTATGGACAATGAGATTTGAGGCTAGACATAATTTCTTTAACCAGCTGAGCCACATTGTTTGCAATTTTAAAAACATTTGCAAAACTGTGGCATTCAGGAATCAAATGATGCTGTTCTACCGCTTACTGACAGGAAGTGTTTTCTCCAAAAACACAGAATTTGAACCAGGACACCGCTCGCACAGCTTGATTTTTTTGGATGGAAAAATAAATGGCACTTTTATCAGTATTTTACCATATCAGGTGATAACATCCTAAACCAGGGGTCTCCAAACTCAGTCCTGGAGTGCAAATGTCCTACAGAATTTAGCTCCAACTTGCTTCAACGTTCCTGCATGGAATGTTTTAGTATGTCTAGTAAGACCATGATTAGCTGGTTCATGTGTGTTTAATTAGGGTTGGAGCTAAACTCTGCAGGACAGGACAGAGTTTGGACACCCCTGTCCTAAGCAAATGGTTATCAGCTGTAGGATGGTTTGTGTTTTTGTGAGTCACTGAGAATCATCTCAGGTACCTGAGCTTCATTAGCATACAAACCACAACCATTACAACAATTAACGTCATTTGGGTGATGAAGTGTTTTATGAACTGCATAAATTGGGTGTTTAGTTGTACTGTTATGGTGTGGTTTTAACTGTTCCTTTTCTTAATTAAGCTCAGGATTTCGCTATTTTATACCCACATGCCAAAGATAAACTTTTTGAGCTTTGGAGACATGCATCTCAATGAATACTTTCATATTGCAAGACGGAGAAGAGAGCTTTGGATCTCCTTCCAAATCAGACTAACATTCCTTCTGGTGACAAAATCCTGCTTTACACTTCTGTAGTTCCGAGCCTAGTTGGAATATTTTAGCTATTTTATATATATATATATATACATATATATATATATATATATATATATACATATATATATATATATATATATATATATATATATACACATATATATATATACACACACATATATATATAGCACCAGTTTATAGATTATTGCATTGTTCTTTTTGTTTAATGTAGACACTCTTGGGGATGTTGCTTTACAAACTCTGCCAGCTATCCTTCCTCCAAAATGGGCAGCAAGATGGTTCGGCCCTCTTACCAGGAGGCAAAACAAGCATTTGTTGATTCGCAGCCTGTAAGTACATCATTTATGAAAACACATTTTGGTTATTATTTGTTCCATGTGTGTATATTTACCATTTCAACCTTTTTTTAAAGGTTGGAACAAACATCATTGAGTATTTGGAGGAGGAGCAGCAACAGAGACAATTCCCTCATGTCCTACAGCTTGGGGATAAGTCAGTTGCTCTCACGCCTTCGTAATTGTGGGAGGAGTGGCACTAGAGCAAGACAGCCTCTTACAAGCAGTGGATACATGTTTTAAATTATTTTTTGTTTTGGACATTGAATATCCCAAGCCTGCTGCTGCTGTTTGGCAGTTTCTACAACACACAATATATTCTGTGCCAGGAGGTATTCTGGCAACACACTGCCGCCTACTTAGGCAGTTTATTATTGGCTACGCTTTTTTCATAGAAAGTAAAACACAATTGTAAATAAATTACTTTGTAACAATACGTTTTATATATTTCTGTCTGGCAGTGTTCACTCAACACATTGTTGACCTATGAGGCAATTTACAATAGCATTTGCTAGACTGTAACATGTATTTATCTATTTATTTTTCTGTTTATTTAATAGAACCTAATTAATTTGTAACAATATATTTTTGCATATTTCTGTGCCGCGTTCCTTCAACACAGTTGCCTTACGATTTGCTGTACTGTAACTTTGGTTAATTTATTTGTTTGTTTGTTTATTTGTTTTGTAAAATGAAACAACTGCTTATTTATTGTAAATAATTTAATGAAAAGCTTTGCAATTTGTAATTCAATGTTAATAAAATATTGTTAATATAGTCGAAGTTATGCATTATTATTCATTTACATGGTAATAATAATAATAATAATAATAATAATACCAGAATGGTTAAAGCAACATTTTGGGCAAATAACCCAACAAATTAGTTATTTTATAACCCAATTAATTGGGTAAAAGTTACTACCCAATGAAATGGGTGAAAATAACCCAACAATAGATTGGTGCTATACATCAACCCACCATTGGGTTATCTGTTGGGTCATTTTTAACCCAACTGTTTTAAGTGAGTACATTGTCAGCTGATGAGATTACAAAGATAAAACAAGTGTTTATTTTGTTGTAACTCTAAAACTTGAAATGTGGAGTTATTTGCTTTTGCTATAAAACAAACTTTTGATATATAAAAATCATACAAGTTATCTATTTTTAACTGAGTTATCCGTTTTTGCAGTTATAGAAATGTTTTTTTCTTTGTTTTCATGACAGACTTAAAACTTACACTAATTAAACATACAGGTTAAGTAAATATAATGAATAGGCTACTATAGTACAAATGCTTCATGAAATGCTCTTCTCCAGAGTTCATTTTGTTTTTTAGCAAAGTGACGAGCTGTGAACACAAAATGACTTGCCTGAAGTAAAAGTAATGCTGCTATGTGACATTGTGTTTACAAGCCATTTTACTGGCAGCGGGGTAAACATGTTTGAGGAGAGCTGAAAAATGCTTCTTCCCCACAACAAGATCCACTTGCACCAGACCCATCCTGGAAGCCATGGTGGAGACAGCCATGCTCTTCTCCAGAGTTAATTTTTTTTTTTTGGCAAAGTCACAAGCTGTGAACAACGAATGACTTGCCTGAGGTCACATCGATACATACACATGGATGGATGGTAGTTTTACTAATCCCGAAGGTTTCTCCCACTACTCTATACTTGGCACAGGTTGTCAGCTTGAAAAGCGCAATGGCAATCCACTTCTGGGTTGGAAACGATGGTCAGTGGCAACTTGTGATGGGCGCAACATCAGGATCAATAAATCCACACATATGCTGAAACTTATCCCAGCCAAGATGGAATAGTTCGAAAGGCTCAAGTAAAAATCATGGGAAAAGATGAGCCTAAATTGTTCTGGAGACCGATCAGACACTACTCCTTCTTCAGTATAACTCTGAATAGAATATTTAGATAACTGGAGTATAGCTTTGGCATTCCCTGAATACCAGATGGGATGGGAGTATGCTGTTCTACATTCAATATTTAGCCTAATTCAAGGGCTATAGTTAGGCGCCCTCTTCTGTTAAACATTGAGTGCTGCATGTAACTCATCCAATTTTGGATGCTTTCATTCCCCGATTTAGGTTGATCCAAAGGCACATTCGGTAAGAAAACATTTCTATATTATTGTACTATATGTTTAGTTAACTCCTTAAAGATCTTATGTCATGTCTTAAGTGATGACGTCATTAATCTACAATCTTATATTTCTGTATTTTTTGTATGTTTACAGTTTTAAGTTATTCCATGATCAATAGTAAAGCTGGGGAAAAGACCACTTGTGTCTGTTGTTATTGAAAGGCGTTATCGGTCTGCCAAATCAAGCAGGGCGTTTGATAAGAGGGCAGAACAATAGGTTTTTTTTTAGTCCTACAACAGCTAATGAGGCCATAAAAATGCTTACATCAGAGTGTGCTGCAATAATTAGCTCTGCAGCTCAACCATTAGCATCACATGCACCGACATCAGAACAGCCATTAACATTGCATGGGGCTGAACTTGTAACCCAGGTAATTTAGTTTTTGGTTTTGGGGTCATTTTGGATTAATTACTACACTCACTAACAAGGTCTTTGTATACTTCTCTGGTAACAAAATGTGGTGTCATCTGGATTACAGTGTGATGGAGTCAAGAAAAAGGCACAATGTTACAGCAGATGCTACTGTGGAAGTCCAGTGGTACCTTGTGGAGCCAAATACTGGGCGATTGGAGGTCCCCTTTCAGTACTAGGAGAGACAGAAAGTTATATATCCTCACCTGTATAGGGAGAAGAAGCAAAGAAGAAGAAGAAAATCCCTAAAACAGCTGAGAAATTAATGTTCCTAAATAAAAAATTCTTAAGTATACCCTCTTGTGTGGTGGGCATTCTGGCACAATATGGCTGCCATCGCATCATCGAGGTGGATGCTGCGCACTTGCGGTGGTTGAGGAGATTTCCCCCTTCTATGTAAAGCGCTTTGAGTGCCCAGAAAAGCACTATATAAAATGTAAGGAGTTATTATAATTGTTAATTCATATGTTGCAAATATTGTGTTTTAAAATATAATACAACAACAAGCACCATGATCAATCATTTGAAAAAAGCGCATCCAGTGGTCTCCAGGACCAAATCACCACATAACATCACATAACACAGGTGGTGTTATGTGATGTGTTGTCAGCAGGCTTGTCTGTTGAATGCTCACATTTGTTCATTATGTATGGAATAAAATTATCGTAGTAAACTAGCCTCACTAGGCCATCGGCACAGACACTTACGTGATATTATAACATCCAGATAATGATTGCATTTCAGATTTAAAAGAGAAAAGGTGAACTCAATCTGAAGATAGTTGTTTTTGAAGTGGTGAAATTGTGCCTTGATAATGTTTCTTTTTTTAGAATCGTCATTGGTTTCTGTGCCTTAGAATTCCAGAGAAAAGTAATGGAGATGCTCATTGAAATTCGAAAAGACATCCGCACTTTAAAGAAAAGTTTTGGGACAACAGAAATACATACTGACTCAAGGATTCCTGCCCAGGCCTCAACCTTTGAGAAACTTGGCATACTTGATAAATCTCTCAACTGTTTGGAGGAAAAGCAGAGACTGGTAAGATTATATCTATTCATATCTGCATAACAATTTTTATAAAGTGCCGTTTTGAGACATAGTAAACAATATTAACTTTTTTGTGGTTGAACTATAATGCAGCTGCTTTCAGATTAATAGCTTGTGCAGTGTTGGAGGGGTTCACTTGAAGGACAATGTCAAGAGGGTCATGGAGAAGTAAGTTAGCAGCATCATGTCTTATTACATCTGCCACTTTACATTGTCATAGACAAGTTGAAGATAGTTAACTATCTTTTATCAAGTGTAGTGGAGGAGGTTTGCAAACAGTGCTTGACATAGCAGCAGGTTACAACATCAATAGACAATGGCTATGTGAGGGCTATATGTACCAAACAATCAGGGTCACATGACACAATCCAGCCAATGAGAAACGAGACTCATGACTTGAACAACCAATCAGAACATGACACATTGAACAGAGGAACCAATAGCAGGAATACAAGAGGACAAGGGAAGAAAGACACTAACAGCATGAATCAAATTATAAAACAAATGACATGAAAACAAGAACATGAAACAAACCCCAAAACCCCACGTTACACAGATTTATATTTTCAACCAAAACGTAATGTCTGTCTAACGCTGGAGATTGAGGTCAATCTGACGTTGGGTTCCAACTAGGGCTGCACGATAAATCGCGACAATATCGCAATCGATATTAAGAAAAGCTGCGATATTCATGTGCGCATCTTGTCAGTGATACATGGTTCTGTGATCAGTAGTAAATGACCATCTGAAGGTCAGAGGGCGCTCTCGCGCGAAAACTCCATATATGCCCCAAAGAAGAATCCAGGAAATAACGATCGCTGCAGCTGAACAAACACAAGACATAACCGCTTTCACTGATGTAACGTGACTAATAAACACACAACTATGAAATTATATGGTTTATCTGACGACTTATTATAATTTTCATTATAATACAGTATATAATAATGCAGTGTTATTCGACATTGCTTGTATTACTGCTTAGAATGCTATAAAATATTTTGCGTGCCTCATTTTGTGTAAAAGGCCACATCATCTCACAGAAGGAATTATTTGAATCACTCGACTGAAGTTATGAAGTGAGTTTTAAGTAAAAACATCTTATTAAATTTGGTATTTACACGTGCTTTCAGATTTCACCATAGTTCACTGAGAAGCTACGCAAGCAACTTTATTGTCGCAGTGTGATTTGATAATATCGACGTATAATATTGATGATACCGTCTGTGTGGTTTTTTGCGCAGTTTGTCGGTGAATTACAGCTCTGTATATTGACGCTGCTCTATCTGAAAGCACACACGTGATGGAGATTTACTGCTGATTACAGAACCAGCTTTAATGACAAAATGCGCAAGTATATTGCATGCGATATATCACGCAGCCCTAGTTCCAACGTCATCTAAAATTTCAACCAAAATGTAACATCTGTCAGACATAGGAGTTTGACGTTGGGTTTCTGCAGGGTTCCCACACTTCTTGAAAGTACTTGAATATCAAACACATGGATTCAAGGCCCGGAAAGTACTTGAACACAAATATAGGTCCTTGAAAGCACTTAAAAATAAGGTGGAGATGGGGTAGCGCAAGAAAAAAATCTTAGCATGCAAGCAGATGCGCACATTGCGCAGCCCTGCATGAACCTATGGAGAAGTAGTGCATGAAAACTAAAACTGCTGAAAACTACTGCGTGCGACTATGAAAAAATAAGAGCATCAGTGCAAATGACCCTATCAGCATATGTGCTTGTGCTGAGTAATATATCACAGACATATGTTGATTCCTTGAACCCAACTATGTTTACATGCACAATTTTTGGTTCATTCGGACTGGATTAATTCCAGTTGATGAATCTGAATGTAGTTTATGTTACACTTTAAAGAAGGATGCAACGACCGTTCTTAGAGCAACACATTTATTTTCTGTTAGAAAAGATAGAAAAGAGGCAGGTTAAGCAAGGAGCGCATCTGTTGCGTCTACCACAAAGCTTATCAGGTACTAAATACTATTTCTTTGTTATTCAACTACTAATGCATAGCGCAAAGCATGGGTGCCCCCTGCTGACAAACCTGAGTTTAACAAGGAGTAATTTTACTCTCAACACAGTAATACAAATGAACTGTCAGAGGAGCTGTCATTATTTCCAGATTGGACAAAATTCAAAATTTGAAGGGGACAGTTTTTATTAGTCTCTAAGCTATTTAGGGCTAGATTCTTTTTGACATGCGCACACTGCGCAAATATATTATTTCCCATTGCACATAATAAGTTTTTTTTTTGTGTTCATTTCTGGATCAATATTACAAACTGCTGTGTCGTGCTGCTAATGTAATCACACTGTGCATCTCCATTCAAACACAGCGTTGTTTCGTTTATGCATGAATGGGCCTTTTAAAAAAAATCTGATTCAATTACCCATTCATAAAGACAACGAAAGTTCGAACGAATCAATTCAATGAACGATTCAGTAATAAAATCAGTGACTTGCCGCCACCTACTGGCCGTTTTACTTTCATTTTAAAGTATCTTTTCTGTTATTTAAATCATTTAATACAGGGGTGCCCAACCCTGTTCCTGGAGATCGACTTTCCTGCAGAGTTTAGTTCCAACCCTAATCAAACACACCTGTCTGTAATTATCAAGTGCTCCTTCAGATCCTAATTAGCTGGTTCAGGTGTGTTTGGTCAGGGTTAGAGCTGAACTCTGCAGGAAAGTCGATCTCCAGGACCAGGGTTGAGCACCCCTGATTTAATATTTCTATATTCAAAATTTTATATAGAAAACATTAACATCAACATGAAGTTTATCAACATTATCAGCATGAACATTAACATCAACATGAAGCTGATTTTATTTGATTGGTAACTTATTCTACTTCTTCTTATTCTACCTTATATATATGTTTTTGAATTTGACAAAAGATTACATGCTTTTAATAAAGTTAGAAAAATGCCATTATTTGAGAAATTTAAATTTCCTTTGAACACGAATGCTCAAAATCAGGGGTGCTCAACCCTGGTCCTGGAGATCGACTTTCCTGCAGAGTTCAGCTCTAACCCTGACCAAACACACCTGAACCAGCTAATTAGGATCTCAAGGAGCACTTGATAATTACAGACAGGTGTGTTTGATTAGGGTTGGAACTAAACTCTGCAGGAAAGTCGATCTCCAGGAACAGGGTTGGGCACCCCTGCTCAAAATGGTCTAAATTTATGAAACCTACACATTTAAAACCTCTTTACTCTGGAATTTTTTATGTAAATGTTAAGTGTAAGTGAAATGTTAAGTACTGTAAGAGGTCTTTCATGACACTACATATGCTGGCATGTGAATTTGATAGGTACTTGATATAAAATAAACGGTGCTTTAAAGGGGTCATCGGATGCCTATTTTCCACAAGTTGGTATGATTCTTTAGGGTCTTAATGAAAAGTCTCTAATATACTTTGATTAAAAATTCTCAATGGTTGTGTAAAACAACACCCTTTTTACCTTGTCAAAAGCTGTTCGCGGTCACAATCAGCGCTTGTGCTGACCTGTTTCCTCTTTGCGCTGATGTCCCAGCCTATTTCTCTCTGCTTGTTCCTAGGCTTTTTGCCAGATTATTGTGTTCTACTATCTGTGTGTCTGAAACTCTGCTCTGGATCAAGTCTTGTCTGTTCGTGTTTAGTCACAGTCGTGTCTTGTCATGCTATTTACCCGTATTTTGTCCAGCCATCCAGTTGCCTGCCGCTGCTGCTCTCTCCCCTCCGGACACCGCTCTCTGGACCTGTCTGCACAGCCTAGTGTGTCGCTCCTCGCCCAGCTGTCCGGGATTGTCTACCCTTCAAGTTTTTCCTTTGTTCCAGTTTTTTCTCCTGAGTTTTTCTCCAGTATTGCATACGCCCTTATGGCCAGTGAATGGCATACTGCCTTAGTTTTTGAAGATTAATAAACACCTTTGTTTGACCAGCCTTTGCGTTTGGGTCCTTTTTGACGTGACAGTTCTGGTAAACTTTCTAACTAGCATGTTATTAGGAAAGGAGACTGCAAAGATTAATAAAAAAAACCCTTATACTCATTTCTGCTGTAAGTGTAGCTGGATGATTCGCACAAACATAGACGGATATACGTAGATCGGGAGGCGCATTCCCTTCACAAACAAATGTAATCTACTGCATCTTCAGCAGCTCAGATGTCGGGAGTAAATGACGACCACAGTGTTCATTATTACATCCAGCAACACAACACCTCAGTCTGAGATATTCTTGTCTAATTTACATCCCTGCTCCGGCATCGAAACAGTGGAGGTTACTGGACTGTTACAACTTATTAAAGGTGGGTCTGAGGTAAGACGCTCAACTATCGTGTCAATCAACTATCATGGGAGCGGCCTCTGTCGGTGTGATGCTCGATTTGAAAAAGAGGATATTATTTTTACAGATTAATTAAAAACCACTGCATGGATTTTTATCATTATAGGGTAGATTTGTACATACACTGCCAACACAAATTAATGTTAAAACAACTTGTAAAAGTCAACTTTGCATCCAATGACCCCTTTAAGAATGCAGGCCCTGGTGTGTGAATAAAAAAAGCAGGCTGGAATTTTAACAAAAGCACAGTTGTGGTGGGATATTGTACTATGGAACCAGCGTGCATATTACTTGTAATAAAGTACAACATAAACAGTTTTTAATTCTTTCTTTCTTTCTTTTTTTTTTAATTGTGTTTTGTGGTTTTAACAATCTTATCTTATCTTATCTTATCTTATCTTATCAAATATTTCCTGGTAGCAGTGCCCAGCTTTGCCACCCCTCCTTATCTGCTGAGCTACTGTTAGTTAATAACAGTAATTAAACCAAAAATTAAATTTTAATTTAAAAAACTGTAAAAAGTTTTTAATATAGAAAATCTATTTTCTAATCATATGCTTTACATTTTTGGTTTACTCTGATTTTGTACGATTGATATCAGATTCAGAAACAAGAACGTCCAGCACCATGAGCTCTTCAACGGTTTTTATCCACATTCAACCACCGACACAAACCACACCAGCTGGGACTGTGACAACTGCTCCTGTGCCTGTTTTTGTACAACAAGTGCCAACATTTTCACCTCTTCAGGAACTACTGATATTTTTGAAAAGCCAACCAAAAGCCCTTGGGGTAAGGATTTTTTCATTAAACCTAAATAACTGACTGAATATACATGAATATGTTTTTTTTTTTTTAAATGGAGTGATACACATTTAACAAAGCTGACGCAATTTTTTATTGCATAATGTGAGTCATTGCCTTGGTGACATTGCGGGAAAGACACCAATATAAAATAAGTTTGATAATTTACAGGGTACTATAATAAAATGTACAGAGAAGAATGTTTTAGGAGTTGTAAACTATCAAAAAAAATGGACATGTTTTGCACATCTGCAAATCAGTATGTGAATTCATACTGTTATAGAGTTTAACGCTTGTAAAATATGTTTTGGATATTTTCATAGTACAATCATAAATTCATAACTACAGTTGCCATAAAGTCATCTTCTACTATTTTATATTGTTCCGCAAACTTATGTCTGTTTTACTTTACAGAAGACTCTCTTGCTCTACTCTGTATATTCTTATTCCTCCTCACAGACTGTCCAGATAATGATTGGTCTGTTTACTCTCCTGTGTGGCATCGTGTGTGGAGCTAATTCAGGATTTTTTTTTGTCCATACATTTACTCCTTACTGGGGATCTGTCATTGTAAGAAACAATTATACAATCAAGTGTTGTGTGTTTTATAATACAAGATATTAGGGGTGTGACAGGATCTCAAAATATTAATGTCATGATATTTCTCGTTGAGGTGAAAAGCTGTCTAACAATATCAACAATAAGAGACTTTTGGGAAATCATACAGGAGAGAAGTCAGTTGAAATTGTGGCAAAACCTTTTACACTGCTTGCTATAATAATAATAATAAAAATTTAGTCATATTTTGTCATTAAAGATTTATTAAAAATGTTAAAATATTGTTTTGTTTTAATTGACCCAATATTGTGTATCGTCTCATCTCGTAAATTCAGTGTATTGTCACACCCCTACAAGCATAAGTTTTCAATGCAAGCCTCAATTTTTGCCTTTCTCTTTCCTCTCAGTACATTATTGCAGGTTCACTCTGCATTGCTGCAGAAAACAAATGTAATTCATCCTCCAGTTTGTGTTTGGTATGTACACTTGTTATTATTAGGGTTTGGAGCTGCCCAGCACTAGGTGGCAAAATAATGATACTATAATAATAATAATAATAATAATAATAATAATTTGCATTTCAGAGTAATGGCTAGTAGCATTTTTTCCTTGAATCTTTAGATGCTGATTTGAAGTTTTTCAAGTTCATTTTGAATAATCAAAACATCGTAATAGTATCTGAGATTTAAATAGTCTGACAACACTGAAATTGAACAGTATGGCTATTTTTTAATGAATGCAACACCCACAATTAATGAAACTTGATCCTCATGGATGTAATGACATTTTGCCAATTCACATCAATTTGTGTCAAATCTGCTTAATGTTGTTTTATGTTGTTTGTTTTTTTAATGTTGTTTTTTTTCTGTCAATAGTTAAAAGGTTCTCTTGGAATGAACATTTTCAGTGCTTTAGCTGCAAGCACTGCCATTATTACTCTTCAATGGATTTGGGTTTTGTCAAAAAGTCAAACCTTAGTCTGCAGTTTGTCTTTTTTTTTTCTCAACATTTCAGAAGTGGTTTATAGATCCCTTAATAAAGATCACATTAATGTTGACAGAAGGCATTGACACTATACAATAACTGTAAACTCAACAGTTTATGTTGTAATGTTATATTGCTATATGACCTTTAGGGATTGTAGATTCTAGACTGCTGAGTATCCACTGTGAGTACGAATTATCAATCATTTTGTAATTATTAGTTGTGCTAATAATTTTTTTTTTCTCAGATCAAGGGAATCAATGTTGCATTGCTTCCATTTACCATCCTTGAGTTCATCATCTCCATTTTTCTGTCAGCATTTGCCTGTAAAGCCACCAGCTGCTGCAGCTGTTGTCCTCCAGTGGTGAGTAATGCATAAAGTCAGGGTTTCACAAACTGTTTTTGTCAGCTTAATTTCTCAGATGTGCATTCAATAGAAGTAGTTACTTTTAATTTTTTTAAAGAGGTCATCAGATGCCCATTTTCCACAAGTTGATATGATTCTTTAGGGTCTTAATGAAAAGTCTATAATATACTTTGGTTAAAAATTCTCAATGGTTGTGTAAAACAACACCCTTTTTACCTAGTCAAAATCAGCTCTGCAAAAATTATCTCATTCTGGTCGAGGCTGCTTTAAATGTTAATGAGCTCTGCTCGCCCCGCCCCTCTCTTCTCAATGTGGAGTGACGAGCCTGTTTACTTTAGCCGCATTTAGCCACGTTTAGCCGCTAAACTTGCTAACTAACACATTATTAGGAAAGGCGATCGCAAAGATTCATAAAAAAAACCCCTTATACTCACTTCTGCTGTAAGTGAAGCTGGATCATGAATGATTCGCGCAAACATAGACGGATATGTGTAGATCGGGAGGCGCATTCCCTCAACAAACAAACGTAATCTACTGCATCTTCAGCGGCTCAGATGTCGGGAGTAAATGATGAGCACTATGTTCATTATTACATCCAGTAACACCTCATTTGCTCAATTGGAGATAATTTTAGAAACAAAGAGGGCAGACAGTTACAGCTGATCTGAGGTAAAATGTTAATGTCAATCAACTATTGTGGGAGCGGCCTCTGTCGGTGTGATGCCACAATGACAGGCATCTGAGAATGGCTTGATTTGAAAAAGGGGATATTATTTTTACAGATTAATTAAAAACCACTGCATGGATTTTTATCATTGTAGGGTAGATTTGTACATACACTGACAACACATTAATGTTCAAACAACATGAAAAAGTGAACTTACCATCTGATGACCCCTTTAAGTTTTTACTTTTAAGGGTGTTCACACAAGATTTTGCTCTTTTGCTTTTTCCTGTTTCATGAGAAGTTCACTGAGGTCTACAAACAAGTAATAATAGAACTGTCTGCCAGTGTTATAGCATGTATGGCATTTCACATTAAAAAGTCACTGCAGATTAATTGGACATGAAAATAGTAAGTAAAATGCTACTAACACACACACACACACACACACAGTATGGATTTAGTGTTGAGTGTCCACGTTCTGGAAATATGTCAACATCTCAGTAAATAATTATTTAATGTTGTCAATACATATGCACTCAAAAAACAAACAAGTTGATCATATTGATTTTTTATTTTTTTGCAGATAACTGTGGTCAGCAGCCCTTCCATGCCTCACAATCCTGCAGAAATTCCCCCACAAAGCAATGAATAGTGGACAGTGTTGTTGTTCTGCAGTTGTTTAAAGTCATATGTGTAATAAATAAATATTCGTGACAATATACTTTCCCTTTCAAGGAACTCGAACTGCATCCTCTAGGGGTCGCTATGGGGAACGCCATCTCCATGACCCGTGTCTGAAGCCTATATGCAAAAAAGACAACAGTGTTGGCCGGCGACAGCCTATGACGTCACTTCCAGTGCGACTCGTCGCTGCCGGTGCGTCACTACCGGTGCGACCACAGTATAAAAGGACACTGGTAGAACACAACATTTTGTCTGTAACCAAATTCGAATTGAGTGCAATGTTTCCTCACCAGAGGTTTTAAGGACGGCTCGCGTGTGACGATGCAAGAGGCATGAGTGTGTTCGCCTCTTGCGGCATTAACAACGTATTCGCGGCAGCGGCTCCGTTCCGCTTGATTCCCGGGGGAGTCTGGCGCGTGGGCGGATCGTGTTCAGCTCCCGAGGGAGCCAATACTCAGGTTTATGGACAGAAAATAAAAGGGGACCTCCCTAGTAAAGCCATCTGAGGATGGTTATAGTTTGGAGTCGCCCCTCATCAGGTATTCCTCCTGTCTCTCGGGAAGCCTGTCCCAACGCACTGACCTCTCACGTTGGTTAAGTGTATTGGCTCCATGGCAGTATTATCAGAAAGCTAGCTGCGGCTAACTGTCTGTTTGGAGTAGCGATGCTCCCCTCACCTTGAGGTTCGCCCTTACTGCCTTCCCCTTGGAGCCTTGGAATGCCTGCAGAGCTCCCCTCATTCTGAGGGTCATCTACCAGCACACCGTTTCCAAGCGGTATTTCTAAAATCCATTTTTATGGTAAGGCCCACACGCACCCTTGGGCGCTTTCTCAAATCCATGTATATGGTAAGTGCACACGTGAACCCTGGGGCACTTTTCTAAAATCCACATTGTGGTATGGAATGCATCCGAGTTCTGCGTCCATTCTAAAATCCTTTACGGTAGGGATTCACGTGCTTATGTCCCTTTCTTGAGTTGGTTAAAACCACGGCCACCTTGGGTCCCACTCCTTGTGAGCATCTGCCAGGCTAAAGTAACGGTAATACTTTATTATATATATAATTTCTTTTCCTTTATTTAACAAGGCAGATCCCTGTAAGACTTTAGCATACTGTTCCGTCATTTATAAATAGCTACACAGGAACAAATGAGTAACACAATTTTACAATCTAGTAACTACTATTTATTAAGAAACTCTGGGTAATTATACATTTAAGTACTGAGTAATATTAATTAACTACATGTACTTACTATATGTTTAGGGTGAGGATTAGAGTTACTTTCATGTAATTATGCATAATTTGTTGTTATTATAATAGTAAGTACATGTAACATGTGTAACTAGCACATCTTAAAATAAAGTGTTACCAAAGTCTGATGAACAAATAAGTATGTAATAGTACTTCAAAGTGGTAATTCACTATTATCATGGTAACCCGCTAATAATGACTTAAGCATTACCAAATCCTTCAGAAGGAATTACTATTTTTTTTAAACTCAGTATTCTAAACTGATTAACAAAACTCCCTAATATTGACTAAAGTCATTGTAAACTTTTGAGGTAGGTGTAAAGTTTTGAATAGTAATGACTCATGTTACTACATGCTTTGAAACAGTATTCAGTTCAATTCAAGTTTATTTGTGTAGCGCTTTTCACAATACAAAATGTTGCAAAGCAGCTTTACAGAAAATTAACGTTTCTACAATATATTAATAGTAGCTTATCAGTAGTGACTATGTCAAGTTGATGAACATATGGCAGAGATGTATGGTAAAAATCAGTTAATGTTATATGTTGCAATCAAACTACTAGCAAAAGTTGGTAGTTCTGTATATTGTTTCTGGGTTGGCATCATCTCTTCTCAGGTGTTCCGGATCCAGACTGAAGCTTGTGTAATTCCTAGTTACAGAAACAGAGAGATAAAGAATAATAATGTGCATTTGATCAGATATAACTGCAGTACAAGATTATGAGATGCATTATTTGAATGATTGGCTAAAGAGATGTGTCTTTAATCTAGATTTAAAAAAGCTCTACCTACTTCAGTGGATTTTGCTATTTTAAGTGTGATGTTCTAAGCGAAAACTGCTATTCCGAATGTGCATGCACTGTATGCATGTAAACTTACAACCGATACACAGCAACACGCCAAGTGCACTTGATAAATGTGCAGATATTAAGACTAAGTTCACCAGCTACTTTGCCCCAAAGAAAACGTGCAGTATGTATTAAGAAATGCAACTCAACAGCCAGGAGAGAATCTAGACACATTCTACACAAGACTTTTGTCTGCCATTAGAATGGCTGCATCTGAGGCAGTAAGTTTTCATCAACTTACAGATGAAGCGCTATGCACAGGATATATAAAACAGTATATTAGCTACACTTAGATGGCAAATGCTAAGACTGTTCTCTGCTGTGCAAAATTATCACAAATTATTATCAAATTAAATTGTTTACAGTTGGAGCAATGATGTGAACAACAACTCAAGGAAAGCCATATCTAAAAATCATATCGGGATTCTGAGACTCTCCCACTGATCTATCTATATTTATATTTATATAGATCAATGAACTTGTCATCTAGCAACATTTAGTAGTTTAGCTAATTTCAATTGAAAGCAGTTGGCAACACTGCACAGTGTTTTTTCCCTCGTATTTTTGATGGTTTAATGAAATGTGGGGTCATAAAAAAAACCCTCCACATATCACTTTTGGCCACTGTTGTGTTTGGTGGGGTTAGTGCCACAATATTTAACACCTTACTTACTGTGTCATCACCAGTGCACTGATGCATTTTTTCCAATTTTCCAGCCAAAAATGTAATTACTACTTTCATTTCTGCAATGAGAGCATTGATTTGTAGAGTGGAAGAAGTTATTACATTTCTTACTTGATCAGTTACAAAGTAAATAAATAAATAAATTTCTTAAATAATTTAGTAGCTGAGACCAAGTCTTAACACTTAGGAACCTTTATGAATCACTCTTATCCTTAAGACTAGGAATAAAAGTAAAATTACGTCATTCTTAGATTTTTGACACATTTAAGACAAACATTTTACTGAGTGGCTTTATACATACAGCCCCTGATGAATAACTTACTATTTTTTGTTCCCTGTCATTTCGCTCTATTTGGGGTTTGATTCATCGCGGGTTTCCTCTTAGGTCATACTCCAGGGTTCCCTTAGGCATGTATGCACATGGGCATTATTCAAAAAGGACGTTTACAAAGGACATGCAAAAATACATAGATTAAAATGCATTTATATTTGGATAGAATGGAAGATACAGATTTAACTGCATGCTAGCTTGCTTACTGGGCCCAAGAGCATAATTTATTGAACCTATATGTCTTACTAACAAGGAACTATGCTTCTAACCACAGGTCGAGAGCTGTAGTTTCACCATGTAAGTTTGTGATGCTGTGATGTGCTAAAACTAGCTCCTAAATCTGTGAAATGTTGAGTAGTGAAGAGGACTCCTAAGTCACTAAGGCCAAGTCACAAAATATTCTCTCTGCTGGAAAAAACCCCCAATACAAACCATCACAGAAATTGTAATGGTTTCCACTACAAATACCATTGCAACCATCACAAACTAGCAACTTTTAACCAATAAAACCATTTAAAATGGTTTTGGGCCATGTTCTATTAGGATTTAGTGGTTTTAACAAGCCGCCAATAGAAGGTGACAAATTACCAGTAGAGACCAGCAGGCATCATTACAGTTACTATTAAAACTAGTACAATTCCCAGTAAAACCATTACAAATTCTGTGATGGTTTCTGTTGTTTATTTTAACAGGGCTAATGTCATGAATCTGGTCGGTGCTCTGCGGACCGCTCACCACCAGATGTCACTCTCACCTTTCCATTACACTCTGACTGTTACTTTGCACTTCGGACTGCATCTCCCATCCTCCACCGCGCCCATTGCGTTGCCTCCGGTAGCCAATCAGGCTCACTATAAAAACCCCGGACTTTCCCCTTGCAAACCACGGGTTGTTGTATTGTCCTATTGTTATCTTTTTCCTAGTTTCCTGTTCCGAGTTCCTAGTCCCCAGTGTTTTGTCTTTCCCGCCTGGTTTTCTCTTTTCGACTGTCTAGCCGCCTGCCTTTTGGACTATCGCTCTGGTTTATTGGATTATCCTCTTCTACTGCCTGTGATATACCTGTCTGCTCCTGTCTCGACCCTGCCTGTACGACTATGTCTTTGTCTCGCCCAAATAATAAAAGCTCGCGTATGGATCCGCTCGCCTCTCGTCTCGTTCATCTGGTAACAGCTAAAATGGCAGTTGCCTGCAATCTGCCTCAGAACAGAAACATTTTAGAAACACGTTGCATCTATTTGCACACATACGTTTTCCCACAAATCTTTTTTTTTGGTTTTAGAGGTTATCCCAACTCCAAATTTTCCTTTGATTACATCCCTGTTTTCATTAACAAGTTGGGCAAGAAGTTCTTGCATCCAGTTTGGTTTTCTTTTACATTTGCATGTACTACTATCACCCATGATTATTCTCTGTTCAGCTAATTAAAAGGCTGTTTGCATATCCGCTTATTGTTTATGAGAAGCACACATGTAAGAGGCTGACAATTATCTGAACATGTACTTGTTTAATTAGTGACGGCCTGCATGTTAAAATTTTTATTTGAATATGGCAACATATTTATTTTTAAACCTATATTTGAATATGGCAACGTAATCTTACGCTCTGCTCCTTATGAATAAATCACTGACAGAGACCCCTCCCCTATCAGCCAATCACTGTGTGCATAGTTAGTAAGCATGCTGACATCGTTCATAGCAATGAGGTCAATGCCGCCCTTACTCTTTGCTTAAGACTTCTCTCCAGTCCTTAGTAAAAGTTTGTCTCAGCAACTTTGTGAATAGTTTTTAAGAGAAAACTCTTAGCTAAAAACTTTCACTGCTATTTAGGAGAACTCTTAGTGGTAAGATAAAATGTTTTGTGGATACAGCCCCAGATCTACTAAAATCTATAGGTGCACATCTGAAAACGCTACCAGAAAGGTCTAAGTTTTACTTCCCCCATGCTAATAAACATTGTGTTGAGTGTACGACACTAGGGGTCGCTCTTGGGAGCCCAAACATCTCTGACAACTTTGAGAAAAGGCCAATGAAATTGGGTGTGCAGTATTTGCATAGCTGGCCATGCCCTGGACATCCGGGTATAAATAGGCCAGCATGGCATCTGCTCACTTTCTCTGGTCTGAGGATTGGAGAAGCGTCTCAACCCACTCAGAGGCAGTCCGGAGTTGTGGCATGAAGGACACAACATCTCTGTTCCCTCCATCAGGGAACGAGGGTTACCACACGTAACGAGATGTTCCCGTTCTGTCGTTCACTCTGATGTTGTGTTGAATGTTCAACACTAGGAGTCTCTATGCTAAACGCCACAACTACTGCATCACAAGTGTATGGGCTGCAGATATTAACAAGCCAACATGTTAAAATAAATGCACCTCACCTCTTTGTGACCTTCCAGCACCCAAGAACTTGTTGCAGGCAGAGGTCTATCAGCCGGGGCCTTTCCTCATAATAGACTGGCTGAGAATCTTGGGAGAACGTTGGGACAGTGACTGTTCCGCCTGAGGGGGAGAGACACTACAGAGATCACATCCTACCCAAAGGGGAGGTAACGTGAATAATCACCTAAGGACTCACAGAGGGAGTGCTACATAGGAAGGATTCTGAAGTGGGCTCTGCGGAGGGACTACCGAAACTCAGAATCTAGAGGGAAATACACACATGGGGCCACATGAGGAGCCACTACATGTGGAGCACCAACCCAATACAAGAGTTCACATGAAGCAACCTACCTTGTATTGGCCTCTAATAGCAAGTTCCTCTGCCGAACTTAGCTACGTGTAATGTGTTAGAGTGATTGAAAGAGTAGTTCAGGGTTCACACAAGGAAATCTACTGAACCGAAGAAGCGTAATCACCTTAAGGGGGGAAGTGCTATAGCAAGCTCTACACCATACCAGTCTCCTGAGTCGCAGAGCTTGCGTTTAGGAGTCTGGAAGACACTGGCTCCATTCGCAGATTATAAAATCTGGCGAATGTGCAGCTCTACAAATGTCTGTTAGAGAGGCCAAAGCTGCCGAAGCAGAGACTCCCCCGGTCAAGTGGTTTCGTACTCCCAGTGGGCAGGGTAAGCCTCTTGCCTGGTAGTCCATTCAGATCGCATCCACAATTCAGTGGGAGATCTTGCCTCCAAAACAGACTGTTCAAAACATATAAAACTCTGAGTGCATTAATATAATATATAAATGCGCAGGGCACGGCCAATCATCCAGCCTAGAGCGTTCGGGGCGGGGCAGAGGGTTCCACTCTAGTCCGATCTCTTTGGCTGCCCATTTAAGCACGGCCGCCATTTCAGCATCTGCCGCTGACTGAGACTCAGTCTCCGCAGAGGCCAGTTCAGCTAAAGCTTCTGCATCAGATGGCTCACGCCCGCCCTCCGATGCTGCAATTACCTCGTCCTCCCCAGCAGGAGCCCTAAATAAGAAATCAAGTCCGTACTGAGACGAGCTATTAAACTCATCCGGATGCTCGACTGGTGAACACAAGGGACAAGTGGCCTGTGGGGATTTGCCTGGCAAGGCTTGATTTTCTCCCGTTCTCTTTCAGTGGACATCGCTGTGGCCTCATACCCGTAAGCAGAAGGACTGAAACAGGACGCAGTTGAAGTGAGTCATGGCTTTTTCGTAAAGAATGCGAGTCTTGAACGGAGCATGCTCGAGCATGTCCCCATAATCCTTTACTGAACGCTGCTTCAATGCGATCTCGACCCAAACACTGAATGCAACGATCATCCCGATCTTTTGGTGAAAGGTAGAAACTGCAACCAGAAAGATACGGTTGGAAAGGCATGTGAAAGGCATAAATTCATGCTGCTGTTTATGCTTTTTTTTGTTATTTGCTCTTCTAAACATGTATGTTTGTTTTAATTGGGCTGGGGTGCTGTGGGAAAAAAACACTACAAAGTGGGTGCCATGCTTTTGGGAACTGTTGATCCAAAGTATAAAGATTCTTGACAAGATTTGGTTTAATAGGAAAAGCCAACTATGTGCTTTACTTTTGATCTGTTTGTTCAACATAGACAGCATAAGTATATAATCTAATGGAAACATTGTAACCATTTTACCAAGCCTGTTAAAGGAGAAAGTTTTTGGTTTAAGTGGTAGTCTTCCTCAGTCATGTAATTGAAATCGGTCTTTTTCCTCAACTTTCTTGGAATGTCATTTTATTTTGCCACTCACCCAGTCGAACATTTGTGACAGCCTTGAGTAGCCATTGTGAGATTTTGTATTTTTAAACAAAGGAACATAACTGCACCAATAATTTATGAACATTGTAAATAAAACTATGTATCAGAATGTCAAATACATTTGCTTTTGCTTCTGTATGATTTTGAAGAACCAGTTCTGAAAAACTATAGAGTACTTTGAAATAATAAAAAGCAATTTTTATTTGCTAAAGTTCCTGCATTAGAAGGTGCAGTGCCGGGTTGCATAAAGAGCCTTAAGTTTTTCCCTTAAGTATGAAACTTAAGGCATGATTTCCCCTTACCTAAGGGGATGATTTAAGGGTGTTGCATATAATCCCTTAAACACTTCCCTTACTAAAAGGGAAACCGTTAAGTGTTTTACGACAGCGATTCAAGGTTTGCCGTTAAAAAAATCTATTGTTGCTATGGACACGTTATTTTGTAATGCAGATAGTGGTGTAAGTTTTCACAGAAAACAGTATAACACGGATAAGGTGAACAAAATATAAACCAAATATAAACGAGAAGGACCAAGCGAGACGGAAACTCAAACTGATAATTGACTCAAAACGAAAAATTCTGAAAAATCATTTTATTGAGTTTCCGAGGCGATGTGAACATTATGAAGCGTATGTTTCATTCATACTCGAAGCCGGAGGGCGCTCTTGCGCTGAAAGTCCAATCCGGACTCATAGAAGTGTTATGATGGAATACAGCAGTAATCGCTGCAGCTAAACTGAAACGTAAACACAATAAACACACGATTGCGACAATATACGGTTTATGTGTGTTTAAGTTATCTCCAGGTAATACGTAGGAAAATACAGGAATAAAATATCGAATATAAATTTGTTCTCGTGTGTGACGGACTCTTGTTTGAGGTATTATGTGTGAATGTAATTTAATCAATGGTTATGTGTGAATAAATGCCTAAATTAATCTGTTTAACATATAAAGAGTACGATCGTGGATTGAATCAGCGCGCTGTTTAACACTTAAGGTGACATTTTCCATACCTTATGTTATACTTAGGGAAATGACAGCTAAGGGGCTTTATGCAACACTTAAAGGGGTTTAAGGGATACTTAATAGAAATTCTAAGGGTCTATGACGTTTCAACTAAAGAAACCCTTAAGTGACATTTAAGGGATATTTTATGCAACGCCCTTAAGTGTAAGGGAAACATAAGGGCGATCTTAAGGGAAAATTACACTTAAGGTGCTTTATGCAACCGGGCACAGGGTCTCAAATCTGGACTCACCCTTATCTGTCAGTCAGTCCTCATTGCCTTAAACGTCAATGCAGGCCTCTAATATTGATAATGTTTGCTCTTGGTGGCTCTCTTTGCTGATTTTTTTTTTTTAAAAATTGTCATTAATGTTAATCACTGAGTTTGAAGCAGGAAGATTCAAAATGTTCAGGACTTTAGTGATGAATGTGGGAGTGGACAGGGCTTTGTTCAGGAAGAGGTGAATGGACAGGGCTGTCTTTGAGTTGGGAGTGGACCAGCTTTGAATAGGAGAAAGTGAATGGATGGGACTTTTCAATTTGGAGTGTGAGTATATTTTTGCTGAGGAGGAGTTAAATGAGCAGGACTTTCTTGAAGTGCAGGAAGAGATGAATCAGTTGAATTGTTTGGGCTTTCCATATTCTCTGACTTATGTCCTGAAAAAAAGTCTTTATTAATGGATGAGAGATAAAATAATTCAGGAATTGTGTTATTAAATGAAATAAGCAATGTTAATAAACAACAAAACTGTCGAGCATGTATCAGTGGCACCATTATGCGTCTCATTTTATCTGCTGGAATGAAAAAAAAATCTAATTTAGTGACAGAATTTAAGTTAACGAGGGCTTAAAATGAACAAAATGCCCAACAAATTCAAGATAATGGGGCAAAAAAAGTCCCTGCACAACTTAACTAAATACGGCTGTTGTGATTAAAATGAAATGTTAAAATAAATGAAAAGTGTCGATTCGCTGAATTACATGTACATCTGTGTACATTGCATCAGATTCCTTTTTGTGTCATTTTTTGCAGCACTGCAAATTACAACTATTCACATACGTTTCTGTCGAGCTTAGAAATCAGATTTAGATTTGTGTTGAAAAGTTTTGTCACATGTACACACTCACTAGCTGAATTCTGAATTATCACAAATTCTGTCATCATAAACAACAAACTGTAGATAGATGAATGCAAGTGATTAATTTCACCTTGTTGAAGTGTCAGTGATTGTAACTGGAGTTGCACTACAACAGAGCCGGCGCCTGCACAGCAGTGATGAGGGGTCGGCTGAGGTAACGAAAGGGGGCTGTAACGAAGTGAGTTGAATTGTTATAAACAATTCAAACGATCACAAATGCAGTTGTAAATGATTCCAGCCGAGGAAGAAGGGTCTTATCTAGCGAACCAATCAGTTATTTTCATTAAAAGAATACAATTTAAAATACTTCTTAATCTCAAACGCTCGTCTTGCCTTTCTCTCCCTGAAGTCTGTGTATTCTGGCTCAAGACAGTTAGGGTATGTTGAAAAACTCCAATCATATTTTCTCCCTCAACTTGAAAAATAATTTCAAAATCATCCTACATCGCTGCAGAAGTACCGACACAGTCTTTGCAAAGTGAACATGCAAAGAAGATCAAACACCCTTAACAAAAAAGGTAAAACAGTGATATAGGACGATTCTGAAGTTGAGGAAGAACATGAGATGGGAGTTTTTCCACATACCCTAACTGTTATGAACCGGAACAAAACAGAGGTTGGGATAAGCAAGATAAGACAAGCATTTGACATCAAAAATATACAAATTGTATTATTTTTATTAAAATAACCAATCGTTACACTAGATAAGACCCTTCTTCCTTGGCTGGGATTGTATACAACTGCATTTGTGATCGTTTGAAGCCGCATTTAAGCTGCATTTTGGAAGTTCAAAATCGGGGCACCATATCAGTCCATTATATGGAGAAAAATGCTGAAATGTTTTCCTCAAAAAACATAATCTCTTTATGACTGAAGAAAGAAAAACATGAACATCTTTGATGACAAGGGGGTGAGTACATTATTTGTAAATTGTTGTTCTGGAAGTGTAGTTCTCCTTTAACCACTGACTAATGATCAAGGGACCTGAGAGATACACACCCATAGTTTAGGTAAATTTATAGTTAAACTGAAGACCTTGATTGGTTTGTTCAGGCGCACTGGACTAGGTTGGAGCAAAACGCATGTAAGTGGACCACGAGAGACAATGTTGAGATCTCCTGAAATATGCTCTAAACATGACAATTCAGAGAGGCAGGATGACTTACAACTCTGGTTTCCAGTCCTGGGCACTGAGGACCAAAGTTCTGCAGAGTTTCTGGTGATCCTTGATCAGCTGCTCAGGTCTGTTTAATTGGTGTTGGAGCTATCAATCCACTGAAAAATAAGAAGCAATATGAAGTCACAGATGCATTTTTATTTATTCTTGTTAGTCTTACTGTATTCTTAAAATAAGTTATCATTACCTTGTGTTTTATTGACGATTTTCAGTCTCTGAAATAGAAAAGTTCTATTAGTTATGAATGGCATCATACCAGTTTTAACACAGTGAGCAAAATGCATACAACATACGACACAATACGACAGAACCTATTATAATCAGTGATGCTGTCTACACTGGATGAGGCACAGCGCAACACTACAAATCCCCGACAGCAAACTGATGCCGCGTTCTACTTACCATGTACTGACACAAAGTTCAAATGATTTTCAATGGTCGCACTGGTTTGCATCCAGCATAGACAGACGATCTACATCACTGTGCATTGCATTCTTGGTTTACAATACAAATCACCAAAGGTTAAAAAAAAAAAAATCTGTTTATGTTAATATTTTTAAGAGCTTCTTATTCTTTATTAGAATAAATGGACTAATGTTTGTATCCCTTGTGTTATTAACATTTGTGGTCAGTTTTGTTTATGTGTTTGAAATAAGTCTCTTATGTTCACGAAGGAAACTGCATTTATTTGATCATGTTTATTACTACAACTTAAAATAACTGTTTTTTATGCAAATACATTGTAAAATGTAATTCATCATAAATAGAATGCGGTAGCAGTTTACTGTATGGGATTTGTCGTGTCGCCCCTCGCCGCATCCAGTGTAGACAGCATCAATGACTATAATGGGTTCTATTGTATTTTGTTGTGTTGTGCCCGGTGTAAGCATAACGATGCTGCAAAATCAGGTTAGATCACTTTTAAAAACATATTGAAATAGAAAATAGTTTAAAAATGGTAATTTCACAATATTACAGTTTTACTGTATTTTATTCAAATAAATGCAGCAGTTGTTGCCATAAAAGACTTATTTCAAATACATGACAAATCTGACCCTTAAACTTTTGAATGGTAGTGTATGTTTGAGGTATTACTTACTGGTCATATGGTTCATAATGTCTAGAGATGTTTTTCGACAGGAGATACGCTCCAACTCTGTTGCACCGCCATTAGCATGGAAGAATCTAGGAAGGAACACAAACAATCTGGAACATAAACAATCTGTCAACAATATTTATTATACAGTGTCAGGTTTATTAGAAGTAAACTATAGCAAAGATGAAATGCAGAAAAGAAAAATAAATAATATATAGAATATACAAAACAATACAACTTAATAACAGAATTTACATTTTTACTTTTACTTATTTAATGCTCATATACAGTGTTACTTATGTTTGTATGTTAAAGTCCTTTTAAAGTAACTAACAAGCAAACAAACATAAAAGTATATAGATACATATAATTTTGCAAAAGAAAATTACAGATGCGTGGTGATATAAGCTAAATATATTATGAAAGATACATATAAAGTAATTTAATAAGCTTTTTCAGATCACCTGTGTTTTTTATATTAAATTGCCTGCAAAACCTTTACAAAAAAAAAACGCAAAACAGCAAGTAACAGCCCAGACTTTCATAAACGAGCTCAAGTCAATAGTTAACCTAATTTACCTCTTATAGTTAGCATTACAGTTCAGATGCTAACAAACTTTTTCTGAAGACAATAAACCATTTCTATGAAGTAAATATTCAACAGAAGTGTGTCATTTACATGAAAGAAAGTGTCAGGAACACATGTATGTACTATTTGTGTAATATTAGAGACTAAACTTACCTGAAATTTGTGAAAACAACAGTGGGAGACGTGTTTTGCTGCTCGAGAGTTGAGTTTCCGCCCCATTTCCATGGTAACTCCTTCAGCTCCAGACTTGAATGTTCAGTGTGCGCACCCATTAAAGCAAGCAGATGTCACGCATAATGTATAAATGTCATCATAAAGTAATATTATCTTATAAAATACATAATGTAAATGAAGTAAAACACTTACTTAAATACATATTTTAAATAAGATAAAACACTAGTGTTTCCCTGTTAAAAGCGACCTCCACCTCAGCAATGCATAGCAATCAGATCTATGAGAAATGTTTAGGTCCACACAGCATATTAATATCATCATACAGTAATATTACACATAATGCAAATTAAGTAAAACACTTTTCCTTGATAAAACCAACTTTCTCATCCGCTCCGCATCGTGATTGAAAGGAAATAAGGTTATCTCTCTGAGAAAAAGTTTAGGGGTAACATTAACATTAATTGCACAACGCTCTCCTCTGAAAAAATAACTTTGAGAAAAGTTTAGCGGCATACAGCACATTAATATCGATATAAAACGAATATGATATTACAAAACACATTTTGTGCATAAGATTAAACACTTTATGTCGTTGTTTCCCGTCCTCATATGCTCCGCATCGCGAGGAAAGAAAATGGCGTCTGTTAAAAATATTTCAAAAGGGTGAGGCGCGCACACGAGGACATATCCCGGATGTGAATTACTACTAAATCCGACAGACCAAACAAAGACCGATTTTCAAAGTCGATTTTGGGGCAAATTTGGACCAAATTTAGACGGACCAAACAAAGACCAATTTTCGACGTTGATTTTTGGGCTAAAAGAAGTCCATGACGGCCGACTTGATTTAGCCCAAAAAATGACGTCCAAATGAGGTCTGGTGCTGGGCGGGAAGGTTTCAAAATTTCAGCAAGAAACATACAGGAGAACTGAAGAAGCTCATGAAATAACTTAATATGCATTTTTTTCCCACAAAATATATTTCACCTATATCACCATGCATCATTATTCTTTTCTTTTTGTTTCTCCAAAGTTATATATTTATTACAGTAATTTTAGGAAACTAAAAACATAGATTCTCTTATCTAGTTGTAGTATTTTATATATTCCGTATATTCTTTCTATTTTCTGCATTTTACCTGTACTTTAGCTTATTTCCTTCTAATAAACCAGCAACTGCATACTAAATATTGCTGTCTCTGTGACAAATTGCTTGTTTTGTTCCTAGATTTTTCCATGCTGATGGCCTGCTGCACATCAACAGACTCGGAGTGAACCTTCTCCAAAGTGCTATAAACCATTGGACTAGTAAGTAAAATCTCAAACATACACTACTGTTTCATAAGTTTAGGTATGGTAAAGTCTTTTCTGCCTGCCACAACTTCGTGTATTTGATTAATAATACAGTTAAACAGTAATATTGTGAAATTAATATAATTTTTAAAATAATTTTGTATTTTTATATTCTTAGAGAAGTCATTCATTCCTGTGTTGCAAAGCTACGTATTCAGCATCATTACTCCAGTCTTCAGGGCCACATGATCCTTCAGAAATCATAAGGTGTGTTCGACTTAACGAGGCGGTACACAGATCGAGCGAAATCTGACGCCAAGTCTCTGTCACGTGTGGCATCAAAGTACCACAATAGTGCTCAGAGAGCAGACAGGTGACTCAGCCGGTGCAGTCACCAAGAGCAGAAAGTCTCCAACTTGAAATGTCCATTTTCAACTCTGTCCCCAACTTCTCTCGGCTAATGTCGTTGACTGCCGCTTGTAGCCATGGCTCAAGTAGAACACACCTATTCAAATATGCTGGTTTGCTGTTCAAGAAACAATTCTGATTATTATCAATGTTGAAAACAGTTCTGCTGCTTCATATTTTTCAGGATTCTTTGACAAATTATTTCTTTAAAAAATTACAGCATTTATTGGAAACAGAAATGTTTGCTCTAACGTTTGATAATGATAAGATATTGATAATAATTAAATGTTTCTTGAGCATTAAATCAGCATATTAGAATGATTTCTGAAGGATCATGTGACACTGAAGCCTGGAGTAATGGAGCTGAAAATGCAGCTTTGATAACAAATTACATTTCACAATATATTCACATAGAAAACTGTTATGTTAAATTGTAATAATGTTACACAATATTATTGTTTTTACATTTATTGTTGACCAAATAAATGCAGCCTTGGTGAGCAGAAGAGACTTCTTTCAAAGATGTAAAAAAAGTTTATGAATTTACAAACTTTTGAAAGGTAGTGCGGTTCCTCCAAATGAATGTTCCTCCCTCTTAAAGGGATAGGTCACCTAAAAATGAAGGTTTTGTCATTAATTACTCACCCTCATGCCGTTCCAAACCTGCAAGACCTCCATTCATCTTCTGAACAGAAATGAAGATATTTTTGATGAAATCCAAGAGCTTTCTCACCCTCCATAGACAGCAAGGGTACCACCACGGTCAAGACACAGAAAGGTAGTAAAGACATGTTAAAATAGTCCATGTGGCATCAGTGGTTCAACTGTAATTTTATGAAGCTATGAGAATGCTTTTTGTGTGCCAAGGAAACAAAAATAATGACTTTATTAAACGATTTCTTCCCTTCTGGGACAGTCTGTTGTCATCATCAAGAGTACCACGATGTATGCGTGTGCTTTCCTTTGCTTGTAAACAAGGCACAGCACATGCATGTACTACGTCAGCAGCATTACACACGTGAGTCGTGATACTGTCTGTACTCTGTAGTTACCAAACACCTCTGAGAGGCTAAAACAGGAACTCAATGCATTTGCAACGCAACAAGAATACAATGTTGGTAAGAGAAAAATTCTCTTTTTTGTTCTTCTTTATTGCACAGACTGATGGCATAAAGATTTATTGTATTATGTTGATCAACAACAAATACATCGCCCCTGCTCACCCCCTCTCCCTCCTTCTCTAACTGAACAGGTGATAAATATTCTCATTCCCACGTAACCCTGTGACTCTCCACCACGAACATGTGACAGAGACAAAAACACGTTAACTTTTTCATGTCCACTACACTCTCCATAATGGCGGCAAACTGTACCAGAAGAAAAGAAATAGAAATCGTTGAATATAGTTGTTATTTTAGCACACAAATGTATACTTATAGGTTCATAAAAGTACGGTTGAAACGCTAATGTCACATGGACTATTTTACAGATGTCCTTACTACCTTTCTGTGTCTTGACCATGGTAGGACCCTTGCTGTCTACGCAGGGTCAGAAAGCTCTCGCATTTCAACAAAAATATCTTAATTTGTGTTCTGAAGATGAACAAAGGTCTTATGGTTTTGGAATGAGATGAGGGTGAGTAATTAATGACAGAATTTTCATTTTTGGCTGAACTAACCATTAAATGATATGAAATGTGTTGTTGTATTTTATTGCTTAACTTTGAAATAGCCTTCCTGATAATTGTTCAGGCGCAATTTTTTAGTTTAAATAAGATTGAAATACACATTTTTAGCCAAGTATTAACATAACACATCTCATAGCACTGCACTACAGTTATATGTGATTAAAGGAAAAGTCCACTTCCAAAACAAAGATTCACATATGGTGTACTCACCCCATTGTCATCCAAGATGTTCATGTCTTTCTTTCTTCAGTCATAAAGAAATTATGTTTTTTTGAGGAAAACATTTCAGCTTTTTTCTTCATATAATGGACTGATGTGGTGCCCCGATTTTGAACTTCCAAAATGCAGTTTAAATGCGGCTTTAAAGTATCCCAGATGTGGTTGTAAACGATCCCGGTCGAGAAAGAAGGGTCTTATCTAGCGTAACGATCGGTTATTTTTATTAAAACAAAACAATTTATATACTTTTTAATGCCAAACGCTCGTCTTGTCTTACTCTGTCTGGACTGTTTTGTTCCGGTTCATGACAGTTAGAGTTTGTCAAAAAACTCCCATCTCATGTTCTCCCTCAACTTCAAAATCATCCTATATTGCCGTTTTACCGTTTTAATTAAGGGTGTTTGATCTTTGCCTGTTCACTTTGCAAGACTGGGTCGGTACTTCTGCAGTGATGTAGGACGATTTTTAAATGATTTTTGAAGTTGAGGGAGAAAATACACTCTGAGTTTTTTTGACATACCCTAACTGTCTTGAGCCAGAATACACAGTTTTCAGCGACAGCAAGGCAAGACGAGCGTTTCAGAATAAAAAGTATTTAAATTGTATATATTTTTTGAAAATAACCGATCGTTTCGCTAATAAGACCCATACCAAGGTTACTAGAGTTTACACCAGCTCCAGATTGGATCCAGCCTCACTTGTGAAGACTTCAGATGATGACAAAACTCAACAAGACTTCAGATGATGGCAACTGGACATACAAAACTGACAAATATTATCCATATATTGCCTTTATGGGTAAGTTTGATGATTTTCAGCCTGCTTTGTATTATTGCAGTTTTTCTAATATCTGTAAATGAACAATATTTAATCTTTCTCTGAGTGATGTGTACCTATCCTCTTTTATTTGTAAGCAACACTCTGCAGGATGACGAAAAAGCAATGACAAAATGGCAAGAACACACTTTTTAGATAATCAAAATGACAAAATGCTGAGTTTTGCTGACAAATAAACTGGGTATCTCTGAGAAAGATCAAACATTGTTCTTTTACATGTATTTCCGACATTGTAACAATACAAAATGGATTGAAAATTGTTGAACTTACCCTTTAATAATCTTGAAGGATAGTGTGTGAGCACATGACTAGAGACTTTAATAATATTAAAAAAAAATAATAAAAAAAATAATTTGTATCATATAATTTCAAACATTTAAACTGCTGTAGTGTTTGCTTGGTTTTTATTTTGTTTATGTCGTTCTTGTATTGTTGTAACTCAGTTTTTGCCATGAAGATAGTCTTAGATTCTGGTGTGGCAATGAAAATAGATAATTACTAGTACTGAACACATGACTTGTTTTATGTTTGAGCTGCTGTCATATGGACATTACTTTGTTGCCAGAAGATCTTCCCCAGTAAGTCTCAGTCACCTCTGGCTGATTAAAGAATATTTTTTGGATTGTAATCCTGAAAAATGCATTTTCTGCAAACCTACTTTGAAATAAGTATTTGAAAAGTTGCTTGTACTTATACAACAGTTAACCATGGTTTTACTATAGTGTGTGTATTAACAAAGTTTAGTTTTTTTTTTTTGGTTCATACCAAGGTTTTGATGCCATGAATGATTTTGAATGCCATTCTACTATAGTTATATTGTAGTAATACTACAGTAAAACTGTGGTAACCATGACTATAGTAACCATAGTTTTTAAAATCATGGCAAAATTTGTAGTAACTGTGGTTTTACTGCAAATACTGTAGTAATGGTTATTTTTGTACTTACTATGGTTTTACTGCAACAGTCATAGTTAAACCATGGTTGATTTTGTTTTTAGCATGGTTTTACTGCAAATGCTGTGGTAAAACCATGGTAAATCTTTGAAAGAGTATAAATTGAATGGAATGCTTCTCCTTTGTATGTCACTTTTGATAAAAGCATCTGATAAATGTAAATGTATTTGTATGTTTAATATGTTTATTGAAAATATTAATAAATTTGCAGCTGTTATTGAGAGTGGTGTGTGTTGTTTTATTATAAACCAGTGGCTGCTGCTGCGGGTGATCCTAATATAACGATGAGCAAAACGCCAGTGAGCACACACGTAGAGCAGCCGGGATTTACGGCTGCATCGACCAAACATCGGCCGGAAGTCATCTGCCATCAAATGCCGACGTCGCGGCGATATCTTGCCGATTAGCAAACGCTCCCTGAGCAACATCGTGCCGATGGAATTTTGTAAATCGGGTCGACGTCGGCCTAACGTATGTGTGCTGTTAGGGCTATGTGGTCAGGGAGGGCCCCTTGCAATAAACTGGGCTCTGGAATGTGCTGTCCACTACAACATACACATTGCACGGTGATATGTTGGAAGTATTTTACTGTTTAGTATATATATATATATATATATATATGTTATTGTCTCAAATGTATAAAACTCTTCATAAATAGGTCAGAATGTATGCAGTCACAACAAACTGTTGCACTTTCTAAATAACCATAAAATACAGAACAAATAGCTGTGCAAGGCAACTTGTAAACAATTGTGCAAAATTGAACAGCATCTAAAAGGCAACTACATTTTGTCAATCATTTTTTTCAAAGAGACCCAAGAGCTTCTCAGTCTTGGCCTTGCTCTTTTTGTGCCGTTTCTGCTCCTTATAGGACTAAGAAGTCCACGATGGGATTTGTTTTCCTCTTTCTTTTGCTGAGTGGAGTTGGGGGGCTTCAAATCATACACAGTCAATATTATTAGTCAATATTATACGCACAACAAATCATTCATTAGACACTACAGTGCACTACAGTGTTCAGTGCACGTAAAATCAGAAAAAAGAATGTTTACTGTATATAGTAATCATTTTGCAATAATAAAAAAAGAAAAACATACACACACTCACACCTATGTTTGATTACCAGTTGTATAACCACAGTTGTACTACAAATAGCATGGTTAAATTATGGTTAGTGTAGCAGAGCCATAGATAATTTTTTGTATTTGGGAAAAAAATAAATGGTTAGACAAGGTTCTAGCCAACATGTATCTAATCAATAATTCGACTATAAATAACTCTGCCATGTTGTTTTTTTTTTATCTGCGTGTGTTTTATGTATTTGAAATGCTGGCGTGTGAACAGTACTTTTATTTTGGTATGGCGCGTTGACGTCATAAGGCAGCGTCGCGCTCCCGCCTCTGTTGTGATTCGGCTCAAGAAAGGTTTGTGTTTTCAAACATTTACAGTGTTTAAATCAATGCAACCCATCGAGTGTGTTTTGTAGTTTTTACAAGCGATGTAAAGTTAATTAATTAATATTGACTGTAACATTGAAATGCTTTGTTTAACGTTTATGCAGGTTATTTTGAGCGAGTAACGGAATTAAGAATCAGTTCATCATAAACAGAAACTCCGAGTCAATTGAATCATTTGCCTCCCAAAATGATTCTCTGGTTCGAATCGCTCGATTCAGCGACACATGCTGGACAAAACAGTAGAAAATACAAACGCGTGTAATAATGACAACTTTTACAAATCAATAGCAAATGTTCTGATAAAAGTGCAATCGATTAAATGCAATATTAATGTAAACAAATACATAAATATGAAATGTCTGTATAGTTTATGTTCTTGCTTTAATTTGTCTTACCAGTTTTTAGTGTTTTTGTCAAATTATGGCCTTGTTTCACAGACAGGGCTTAGTTAAAGGCAGGATTAGGCTATAGTTTTAAATCATTTAAGAAGTTTTTATAAATGTCACTTAGAAAAAACAACATTGTTGGTGAGCATCTTAAGACAAAACAAAAGCATTAAGATCAGTCAGTGCAAGTTCCTTTCAGTTGAAACAGCTCAGTCTGTAAAACCATAGGTATGTCATTTTAAGACATGTTAATTATCACTTTAAGTCCCTTACTGGTGTGCTGAACACTGAACCAGGGAGCTGACTGAGATTTAATGCTGAGATTTAGATTGGATTGATTCTTCTTTGTTAGTTATTGTCCAAACACAGAGAAAAAGCTCATGCTGAGATCCACACACTATTATAAAGATGGCGTTGATTAAGGAGGAGATTGAAGACGTGAAGATTGAAGATCTGAAGACTGAAGAAACAGACACAGTCAAACATGAAGATACTGAGGAACAAACAGGTTGGTTTTCATTCTCATTTGATCATTATTATGCCAAGCTCTACAGGAATGCATGATCATTTTGAAGCATGTCCAGGGTGTAAAATACTTCAGAAATTTAACTTAATCACTGTACTTATTACTTTGGGGAATTTGCATTTCACTTAAGCACAATTTCAATTTAAACTTTTTGTACTTGGTTTTATTTTTGAAGAAAAACTCACACTTTTTATTCCTTACAATTTAATTTCAACTTGAAGTCACATTTTTTTGTATTTTATTTTCAATCATCTTACACACCTTAAATATGATAAACAGAACCTCAAACATGAGTGAGAACCAATGGTGACTGTGTTCATGGTCTGAGGAAGCAGATTCCCCTAACTTGAAATTTTATTCATTACTTTTTATATAATCATAGCTGTCGATGTAGTATAATGGCTGAATGCACAAGATTAAGTACCAAAAATATTTTGTAATATTTTGGTTGCATTGCTCTTTCTTTCTGTCTTTTTTTCTTTTTTTAAATTAAATATTACAATTCTCCAAAAATAGTTTAAATGAACACTGTGTTAAATGAATTATAATTAATGTTTAGTGATGTTCTTACCAGGGTGTGCATAAGTGGGATGATATTGAGTAATAATTAAGGCTGTCAATGAACTATTTTGCAGAGATGCACCGATACTGAATTTCTCTGCATACCGATTATTCATAATGATATCGGTTGATACTGATAGTTTGATTTTCTTAAGGGGAAAAAAATCTGTCCTAACTGATGCTGTTAAGGGGCTCTAGACTGCGACAGTTTTTTGAGAATGTGTGAGTTAAACTTCGACATGATCGCATTTGTGCCAGTGCATGGTCTGCTGTGCTCCATGCTTAAAGCATGCACTGCAGACGGAGCAGCAGGAGATTTTTCTCATCACGTAAAGTGAGTGAGAAAGGCGCTTTCAGTGCGAGTGATTTGGAAGCAGAGCCTGGTTTATACTCGCCACGTCAGCACGAGCAGCAAAAATAAGGCAAATACAAACGATAGCGGACAGGATGGAGGATTTGTTTTTCAAGCGAAAGTAAAATAAAAGACCTCTTCTTAAACCAGAGAAGGTGAACATGTTGGTTTTGTCTTTGCTGTTTGTGTCACGTTATGCTATGGAGTAGGGGTGGGCGATATGGCAAAAATATCATATCACGATTTTTTTCAGAAATATCACGGTTCACGATTTTATCACGATTCTTTGTCATGTTGGTTTTACTATGCAAATTGTCTGAGCAGTACAGCCAAACTAATTTAATTTTAAAAACAAAGACTTTCAAAGTAGCAAAGTATAAAATAATTCATAATTTAATAAATAAATAATAATAATAATAATAATAAAACAAACAGCAGATATTTAGGCCAAAGTGAGCAGAGATAAAAATCTTTGTTATTATTTTATCTTTGATAAAGAGAAGATAAAAACAAAGAATACAAACAGTGCTTTATTTTTCAGGTACAGGTGTATTTAGCAGTAGCATTCAAGAAATTGAATTAACAAATATAAAAAGTGAAACACTATATACTATATATACACATCAGTTGTACACTGATTCTTATTAAAGCAACTGTATTAAAGTTCTTCAGTCAAGAGCAGTGAGTGTTTTTTCTCTCTTTTTTTTTTTTTAATAACAATTAAAAGAATAGTTCACCCAAAAATAAAAATTCTGTCATCTGTCTGTCGATTCTGTCATACTGTTTTATTTTAATACCATCATTTACTCACTCTCAGGTTGTTTTAACCCTGAATGAGTTTCTTTTTTTCTGTTGAATGTTGTCTATTTGATCATTTCTATAACTAAAATCAATGGGGACCAGCCAATGTTTGGTTAACCACATTCTTCAGAATATAATACAGGTTAAAACATGTAAGTGAGTAAATAATGACAGAATTATAATTATAATTTTTGGGTGAACTATCCCTTTGATAACAAGCGGCAGCATGTTTAGTACTGCCCCTTTAAGAGCTGCGCATCTAATATACAGGCAGGCATCCTGTTTTTTTCTTTTCTCTCAATTCAATTGTTTACTTTTACTTTAGACATCTATAAAGCTTCTATAAACTGTTTTTATACGTAAACCTTGTGTGTTTTGGCAATAGTAGCGTAATCGGACGTGATACATAACTTAGTCAGTAATTAGGCGCTATGTAACAGTATTTTAATGTGTATTTCAGGTGTACGCGCAGTGGAAAAGCGCATGAGGGAACAGCAAGCGAATGAATTTTTTTTTTAACTGGCAAGACTTTAAAGCAGATAATGTACTTTTGTGATTGTGAATAAGTGCAGTGTCCCGTGAGTGTAACTACCGCTGAGTTAACACTGAAGTGAATGTATGTCACGTTGTACAGTATATTGAGACGGAGGCACCAGAACTGCAGCTGAGAGAATAGCACGATACTACGATATTTCTCAAAAAGCAGATCGTGGAAACATTTTTATCGTCCACGATCAAAAATCGCCATATCGCACACCCCTACTATGGAGGGTTTCTTAAAATGTTATTTGATTCCTAAGCGTATATAAGTTAGTTTGTATTTCAAGTAGGGATGCACGATATTATCGGACTGATATCGGAATCGGCCGATAATGACTTTAATTGTAAATATCGGCATTGGCCCGATATGAAAAATTATGCCGATATGTCTTGCCGATAAGATGAATATGTTAACTCACATGTGCTGAGGGTGTGCTAGGGATTAGATCATGTCAGCAGTGTGGCTCATTCTTGAAGCAAAGTTTTGACTGAATGAGGAGTAGATTCACTGATTTGGATTGCTGCATTTGAACTGAGGAGAAAGCGCACCGTTGTTCCATTTGGGATCATTTAGTGTTGCCTGTTTCATATCCAGTCACTAGATCACTAAATGCACATTTTAAATGGTCTTTGTTGTATTTTGAAACACAATGGCTATGTCTGCAAATGACATGATCTGTATTTAAAATAAAACGATCCCAAACGTAATTCTCTTTCTCCGGCGGCGCAACGGCAAAGCCCAATGTTGAAACATTTTTACGTGAATATTATGACACAAGTGAGGTACAAAGCATTCTTTATAAGATAAATAATTGGTTAGCAGGCAAATGTTAGTAGCGACCATGCTGTTGGATTCATGTCGTTCGAGCCCATACATTTAAAGCCTATGTGTCCTGTTTTCCCGGTTGGTCATGAATTGCCACAAACGTAATAATATTTATAGTTTCTTTTCACAAATCATCCCCGTCTCACCCTTTAATTTCGCAGGTTTATTTTCTTGTCATTTACTTTTAATCCATGTTGTCGTATTATTTATGGTGGTAAACTGCGGGTGGGAAATAAAATATTTCGTGGCAATAAATTAAGAACTTGTTAATACGACTTTTTAATTTGTGCCCTCATTTTATAAATTAATAAATTAATAAATCGTTGGAACGCATTAACAAGTTGTAGGAAATAATTATGTCCTGTTCGTGTCCCGCAGCCCTGTCAAAGCGCAGTGCACCTATAAAATAATTATAAATTATAATTAAACATGACTTAGTGACTACATTTCTATTACTTTCCATGTTGAATGCCTTTGTATTGCAGGGCTCTAGACTGATCAAAACGGTGACAGTTTAGGTAATTTTATTTATTTGTTTAAATTTTTTTTGTGCAAGTTAAAACTTGACGTGGTCGCATTTGTGCGAGTGCATGATCTGCAGTGCTGAAGCGTCTGCTCCGTACAGCGCAAGTTACAAAGCCGTGGCATATTCAGGATTTCACTGATCACGCAAAGAGTAGTTTTCGTTGTGAGCGCTTCGGGTGTAGAGCCTGGTTTGTATTTGTAGGGTGAGCACGAGGGAGGTGGTGATAGCAAAAATTACGCGACTATTCTGGAAATGATGGCGGACGGAGGATTTGGTAGGGTAAAAGACGGCTTGTTAAACCAGAGAAGGTGAACATGTTGGTATTCTTGTGCAGAAAAAAGTGTACTGTTTTGCCAGTTGGTCACGAATTGCCACATAACTTAATATTTTTCTTCTCACCGTCTCACCCTTTAATTTCGCAGGTTTATTTTCTTGTCATTCACTTTTAATCCATGTTTTCGTATCTCTTACTGTGATAAATTGTGGGTGGAAAATAAAATATTTTGTGCACTCTAAAAAGTGCTGGGTTAAAAAATAATCCAACCTTAACCCAGCCGCTGGGCAACTATGGGACAGAACACGCGTTGGGTTGTTTTGACCCAAGTGCTGGGTTTAACCATTTGACCCAACCAGTGGGTCACATTAACTGTGTTGCTGGGTTAAACATTAATCATTGGGTTATTTGTTGTCTTATTGCCTTGCTTCCTTTATATTTACCAATAATAATAAAAATTACAAAAGAATATAAAATTATTATTGCTTTTCTGTAATACAGTTAGAAAAACACAAAAAATGCAACTGTAAACATCAATTTAATGAGATTTATTTCTTTTTAAAACAATTTTCAAATGGGTGCAGCTGTCAAACATTTTATCTAACCATTACAGACACACAAAACAACAACTTTAGTAGATCAGTTACTTTAAAACACAAAACTGTGTAAACTAGGCACTGTAGATTCTGATTCTTTGTCAACATTGCAGCAGCAGAACACTCAAAAATTAATTATGACCACATGAGAATTGTTCCAAAAATTGTGCTATTAAACTAAGCCAATGTGTCCACCAGACAATACATATGACAATTTAAAACATGTTACAGGTGGTCAGAAAAAACTGTTGGCCTTAAAAAAAATAAAAATAAATAAATAAATAAAAATCACACATGAAGACTGTCCATCAGTATAATATACTGCAAGAGTCCGCTTCAGTGGCACAGCCCGTAACAAAGGCGAAGGTCTGGGATTTCATTGTCTCGTCCCCAAGGCACAAATCCACCATGCTGGTCCCCACCTGTTAATTATACAACGCTTAGGCCTGAAAAAATTCTCATTTTAGAAGAAAATTTCAAACTGCGCATTTTTAGTCTTTTACATCTGAACACTTCATACAGTGGTGGCCAAAATGATTGGAACACTAGTATTTTCACCAGCTAAACAATTGTTTTAAGTCAGTGATTTCTATTTTTTGCTGTAGTGTGTCAGTGGGAAATATCAGTTTGCATTTCCAAAAATTCATTATATATACAGTACTGTGCAAAAGTTTTAGGCCACTAGTATTTTCACCAGCTAAAAAATGGTTTAAAGTAAGTTATTTCTATCTTCTGCTGTAGTGTGTCAGTAAAAAATATCGGTTTACATTTCCAAACATTCTGTTTGCCATTAATTGTAATAATCTAGTGAGAATTTTGTTTGCACAAGGAGCCTGACAACAGCCAGTGCTCCACACTGATCTAATCTCATCATCATCCAGTCTGTCTGGAATGACATGAAGACACAGAACAAACTGAAACAGAGTAAATCCAGAAGAACTGTGGCAACGTCTCCAAGATGCTTCAAGAAACCTACCTGCAAAGCTACCTGAAAAATTTTGCGCAAGTGCACCTAGGGCAAAAGCTGCTGTAAACGCAAAGAATGGTCGCACCAAATGTTGATTTCATTTATGACAGCATCCTTATTTTACAGCATTTTTACACAAGTGCCTTAAACTTTTAAACCATTTTTTGCAGCTTTGCAGGTAGGTTTCTTGAAGCATCCTGGAGACTTTGTCACAGTTCTTCTGGATTTAGTCTGTCTGAGTTTGTTCTGTTTCTTCATGTCATTCCAGACAGACTGGATGATGATGAGATCAGATCTCTGTACAGAGCACTCGCCGTTGTCAGACTCCCTGTGCAAACAAAAATCTCACTGTATTATTACGATTAATGGCAAAATGAATGTTTGGAAATGTAAACTGATATTTCCTACTGACACACTACAGCAAAAGACCGACTTTAACTGACTTTAAACCATTTTTAGCTGATGAAAATACTAGTGGCCTAAAACTTTTGCACAGTACTGTATATGTAGAAAAAGTAAAACAAAACTTACGGGTTTGTATGTCAATGAATGGCTTCCAGAATTCTGTGGTTGTGGTTCTGTGGACCCTTCCTCTAGAATGGGCAGGACTTTGAAAGCACTCTCCCCTTTAGCATCTAAACCATAAAAATAATACAGTGCAAACTGTGAAACTTATCTCATAATCAAAACAACACACTGAAACACTTTCATATGAAAATTTCTTCATTCCTTTAAATAATGAAATTATAAAAAAAAATATATATATATCTAATGGTATTAATGCAAATGAATCCCCACCCCCATTCAACTACTGCAGGTTAAGTTTAGGTATGTGGTGGTATTCAAGGATGTAGAATATGCTCATGCAGAACAGCCAATACACAAACTAATAAGCAACTAGTTAAGTGTTACTGTACCATTGTATTTACAGTTGAATTTTGTTTCTATAGATTGACATATTATAAGAAATACCTTACCTGAAGTCATGTCACCCAGCTCTACAAAAAGCCTCTGGATGTAGCTTCCTGAAGTACTGTGAAATCTGATCAAATTTGAAAAACAAACAAACAAAAAAAAAACCCCACAAATGGGGTTAAATAAGTTAAAGCTTTAGATTGATTGTTTGATTTTATTGCCATAGCAGTACTATGGTTATTTTAATGAAAAGATCAAATTCTGAAACAAATCATAGTTATTGAATGTTACTTCAAAGGTTTTAACCAGGGTATCAAGCTGCCTTTCCGTCAACTTCTCTATTTCAAATCTGTCCATCTGCACCAGCAAGAATCTCACATATCTAGAATGAAATTTCAGATTTAGAAAATCAGAATTTCACAAAACTGTTTTTACAATGACTTCTTTTATATAGAAAGCAGGTTAATGCGTTTACATGCAGCACAATCATTTAAACACAGATCAGGTGATCACGTGATTCTCCGCAGTTTCTGATTAAATCGGTCGGGTTTTCTCTGAACAGGCAGCATCTGGGTGGAGGAGTGGACGGAGCGGGCGCATTTAGGCGCAATCATCAAATATATTTCAAAGGAAGCCCGCGCAACTGTTCTGACCGCATCACTGTCGTTACCGGGTGTTTTTAGGGAATATTTGTATATACTCACATGCGATTAAATTAGTGGACTGTCACGATTTTGGCTAATGCAGGACACTACTCGATGCGCAACAGAGGGGATTTAGAAGTGGGTACACCCAAAGCCATCTGATAAAGAAGTGGACATAAGCCGTATACCTGCACTACACCACTGCTTATAGACCACGAGAGTTAAAGTAAGGTGAATAGCGTAGCTACTGCAGCTACCTGAGGGGAAAAAAGAGCGCGAAAATGCACAACATAAAAATGACGGATCTATCGTTGGATTCGGCACGTCGCAGACATTGACTTGAAAAAATATGCCCTTAAAAGATCAATTTTAGTACGAAATGACATAATTCTGACAAAACATTAGAGTTGGGGTTTGTGTTTTTAAGTCTTGTCCAGTAGGCTATTTGAAAGCTGACGGGTTTATGCGCGCACACACTCAAAGCGCGCTCACAGAACGCGCCTCTCAGTCAGTGTGCGAATACAGAGTTCTCTTTCGCTTCTAATAGGGTCTGTTATTGCTACACACATGCTCGTATTGGAGACTATTCAAGTAAATAAAGTCTGTTTTGTCTTAAGTAAACCTGAACAGTTGGGAGAAATACTGATGCGCCAAAATATGTGATCTGTGCGTCAGATCTTAAAGCGACAGCAGCGTAAACCTGCTGCCGCCGACCGCGTCAAACAATAATCAAACAACAAAAGAAAAAGACAAAATCACTCACTTTTCCTGACTGAATCACTGCAGTATACAGTGAAAATTTTGCAGTTTTATTTTAACATTTATTAGCATATTTATTAACATATATTTCTTAGCCTTTAGATAGACCTACATAATATGTATAATATATATATATATATATATATATATATATATATATATATATTTCTATTTTTAGAAAAATATTATTTCATTTGTATTTTTGATAAACATATTTATTTATCCTTTTGTTTGTAAGTGTAATTATTCGCAAACTTTTATTGTAAGGACGTGACAAAGACATGGTCAAAGGCAGGCAGGGTAACAACAGCAGACAGGTTACAGCGAGACAAGAGTTTCAATCCAGCGGCGAACGTTATCCGAGAGGGGCTAGGCAAGAGAGTGGTTCAAAACAACAAGGCAAACAAGGTAACTAGACGGGGAAAACTTTGAAAGATAAACAATACAATACAATACTCGGCGAAGGAAGACCGGGGTATTTATACAGTCTCTGATTGGAAGGAGGAAGTGCAATGGCTGATGGGGAGTGTAGTCCGGGGTGTTTGCGTGACAAAACTTCTGGTGGTGAGCGGTCCGCAGCTCACCGACCAGATCTTAAGTAGTAGTAAGCTTAAGAATGTTTTACTTACATTAGTTGATTAATTTTTGCTGTATTAAAACTGTTATTATTTTTTAAACATGGTCGCAGTTTCTGGCTTCAAAGAAAAATATTTTTTCTAACATCTTTGCAGCAGTAGTTTTAATGGGTTCAAAACCATCTTGGGTGTGCATGATTTTCTAATAAATTAATGGCACATCATCAAATTTTCTTTATATAATGTAATTTATTGTAATTAATGTAACTATAAATGCATTCAAAAATAAAACAGGTGTGAGTTTGCTGTGACTTATGGAAGGTATATGTAGGGCTTTATACACAGTGTATTGTAAAGACTAGGTTTATCCCTCACAGCCTCATTTTCATCCAAAAAAAAAAAAAAAAGTAATATAAAACCCAAAACACACACAGCCACAATCAGAAATAAAAGAGATGCATTTTCTGCTCTTAAGGTCCCATTCACCAAGATACCTACTCCTTTACCCCCACCCTTGAATTTATACATTTACTATATCAATGAATAAAGTCAAGTCCCGCCCTATAATTTATCACATTCTAAAACCTGTTTCACTCTGAAATATGTCAGAAGACATAAGTCAGCTATAACTTTTGTTACATGACTTTAAGTTTGCTAAGCAGACCACAACACTAATTATGAGATGTTGTAAAATCAAAATGGCAAGATCCACTAGAGGTTTGCTTTTCTTTGCTTTTTGCTTTTCAATTGACATTGCGTTTTACTAGTTGTAAAGGTTAAAAACAGGTGCCCAAACTCGGTCCTGGTCCTTGGTTTGCTCCAACTTGCCTCAACACACCTGCCGGGGGGTTTCTAGTATGCCTAGTAAGAGCTTGATTAGCTGGTTCACGTGTGTCTGATTGGGGCTGGAGCTAAACTCCGTAGGACACCGGCCCTCCAGGACCGAGTTTGGGAACCCTATGGGTTAAAACAATGTTAAGATACTGACAAACAGTAGTATTTACTTGGACTTGGACTCGACTCGGACTCGGCCCTTTGGGACTCGGACTCGTCCCGGACTCGACTGGTTAAAGACTCGGACTCGACTTAGGTGGACTCGAACCCAACACTACAAAACATTACAAAGCCATACGGTATGCAGACAGTAACTGAACTCACCCTGTATTTCTAACCTATGCCTGGTTTCATGAAGCGTTAAAAAAGGGACATGTGTGCTGTATATGGATAAAAGTTTGCACGTGCACACACACAACTTTTATTTAATGATAAAGCGATTGTTGAGGCAAAAAGTACCTCACTATAGGCTGCTACTTAACGTTCGTTAATCATTAACAGAATAAAACGCTACCCCGCACAGCGACATATCAAATATTGCATTAAACAGTGAAATCACTGTGCTTTAAACCACAACTTATTAAAAAATAAAGGTAAATAATCATATAATCATACTAACTTTCCGTATAATCCTGCTTGCTGCGAATTTCGTGACTGCCTGACGAGGAGACGAGTGAAGAATCCAGAAAGTTCGATGAAGTGGAAAAATAAACAAACCGGTCTTGTCTGGCTCACGGGCTCCTGTCTCTGAATCATTGCTTCAATCTGGTCATTCTGCTGTTCCTGAGGCTGATTGCTCTTGGAACCAAGGGTGCATTAATAGTTCCTCAAAACAATTCAGATCTACATGATCAGTGTTCTTGCACCAGTTGATAAGTTCCTCGTTTTCTGTATGAGATTTACATAAAAAGCTAGTTAGTCATGACCACGCAGTTGAGCTGAAATACAGCTTTTAACAATATGGTTAATCGAAGGTTAACTACCGTAAATTATTATTTTAAATAATCCTCAGATAATGTTTAGTGGACTGCAATCAACATATATTCTCCAAGATTATAAACAGTGTTACTGTCATAGTGTTGTTAGTGCCATATCTTACCTTCAGGTATACCTTTGTCATCTGAATATACCAGCCAGCCCAGAAGCTGGCCGAGAGAGTACATCATTTCACTGAGGGCTTCTTGTGAAGGTATCCTGGTTTCAGGATCCGTGTACTCATCTGGTTCTGTAAGCAAGAAATATTTAGTGTTGAGCCAACAGTTCAGCAGTCAATCACGTTCAGTGGAGAAGAGCTAAAATCCATACGTTTGCTAACTAGGGGTTTGTTACTTCTTCTCTCTGCTCTTGTTTTCTAGTCTCTACTTAGGAGTCAGTCAATAATATGTGCAAAAACACTAATAAAATAATCAAAGACCAAAGGGAAACTTACCATCGATTCGTTTTCCACCTCCAAAGTCAATCAGCTTGACCTTCAAGGATGCTGCATCGACCATAACGTTACACACATGCATGTCTAGATGGCAAACCCCATGTTCTGCACACTCCTTTACGGACTGGACGATCTCAACCATTAGTGTCCGCGCAAAAACTCTCTTGTAAGGGTCCAGTATTGTCAAGGAACGACGCCAGTGTTGTAAAGGTCTCCAGGTATTCCATAACCAGAACAAGCGTTTTTGAGTCTTCAAACCACTCAAACAGCTCTACAATATGAGGGCTGGGAGGGTCTTTCACTAGACTCATCAGGACCACTTCAAGGGGGAGCTTGCAGGGATAGCCAGGCTAGAGAAAAAGTGTTCAACTGTAGGTTAGCTGGATATCTATTTAATAATGTCATTTGTTATTAGACATTATCTACAGGGTCATTTACACATCTTTGCTTAGGTACACATCTTAGAGCATAGGTAAGCTTGTTTTATACAACAACAAAACATGTATTATATTGAACTGTTTTAAACAGTGGACACAGATCTATGCTGATCTGCAGTCAGTGCATTTAGGAAACAAAGAGGAAAAAAAGAGAAGTGCTGTCTACCTTCTGGCCATCAGATTTTTGAACCGCCATTTTGACCTGGCCATAGCATCCCCGTCCCAGATCACCGCCAAGATCGTATTTCAAATGTACTGTAAGACATATGACAATATATGTTAATATAAGCAAAACTGTTGTTGTGCCTGAAAGAACAGATCAAAAATCCATGTAAAAGAATGTGTATGGGTTTTTAAAAAAAGTTAGTTATTCTTCAATGAAATGACATTAATGAAAATCAGCTACTACTTCACTCAAAAAAATTTCAGCCCTTAACGTAATTCAATTATGTACATCTTTTCCATTCATTTAGATGACATAGTTTTAATTTAAACAGATCAAGTAAACTTAATGTGATTCAAATGCATCAGTCTTACGTAAATGAAACGGGTAAAGTTGACGTAATATTTCCCAGTGTTAAACAAACCCTGCTCAGTGTTCATGTGTTTCCACACTACAGAGTGTTCAAGTAGCATTGACACAGTGTTGGAGTTAAGGAGATCATTATGTCATGATTGACCAATAATGATCAACACCTGCTGTTTACAAGCAGAATCACAGAAGGAAAGAGAATCACAAGAATCAGCCACAGACAAAGATAAAATGAACTTAAATAAATAAAGACATCAAATCTCTGATTAAACAACTTCACAAACAACATTACAGATTGACTTGATTTCTGTAATATATCCACTAATATTATTTGAGAACATCTAAACAGAGGTTTAGATGTTTTATTAAAAAAACTTTTCATTTGACCTCACCATCATGGTGAACAAGGTTTACTTTAGTTGGGCTCTGGACCCTTGTCTTTCTTAGTTTAGTTTTTTTTTTCTCTCTTTAGTTGCTGTATTGGTGTTTGTAGAACACATTTGTTATAGCAACAAACAAACAACAAGAAAAAAGAGTTTTATTAAATGTTCTTGGTTAATTATTATTGATGTACACCTTCAATAATAATTAACCAAGAACATTTAATAAATCATCATCCAGTGGCCTAATTTGCTGATATCGTTCTGTGGTTTACCTTTTGGTTTCATGATATCTACAGTAGTCGCATGAACTGTTACTATTATTACTTCAAGATCTCCAGTGTTACTTAAACACACACAGACATCAAGAATTAGCATATGAATCTCAACAATGGTGACATTCAACAGCTGCATGCTGGGAGTCATTGGTGAGTTTTATAATCTGCTGTTACCCAGCATGCAGCTGTTGAATGTCACCATTGTTGAGATTCAAATGCTGTTTCTTGATGTCTGTGTGTGTCAAAGGGACACCGTAGATTTCAAAGTTTAATGTATAAGATAAACTATAATAGATAATCCATAATAGTTCATACACCTGTTGTAAACATTATGAAAATAATAGACTAACCGCATGAGATCAGTGCATCAGGCCACTGGATGATAATGATTTCACAACCAAAAAAAATTTACCAAAAACACCAAATCAGACCTTTTTTTTTTTTGACTTTTTTATTTTGTTGTAATAGATGTGTTTTATACACACAATTACAACAGCCAAAAAAAAAAAAAGTCAAGAGTCCAACTAAAGTAAACCCTGATCGCCATGATGGTGAGGTCAACTGAAACTTAAAAAAAAAAAAAAAAATAAAACAGAGGTTTAGATGTTCTCAAATAATATTTGTAGATATATGACAGAAATCAAGCCAAACTGTAATGTTTGTGGAGTTGTTTAATCAGAGATTTAATGTCTATTAAATTTATTTAAGTTCATTTTATCTTTGGCTGTGGCTGATTCTTGTGTTTCTCTTTCCTTCAGTGATTCTGCTTGTAAACAGCAGGTGTTCATCATTATTGGTCAATCATGACATAATGATCTCCTTAACTCCAACACTGTGTCAATGCTACCTGAACACTCTGTAGTGTGGAAACACATGAACACTGAGCAGGGTTTGTTTAACACTGGGAAATATTACGTCAACTTTACCTGTTTCATTTACGTAAGACTGATGCATTTGAATCACATTAAGTTTACTTGATCTGTTTAAATTAAAACTATGTCATCTAAATGAATGGAAAAGATGTACATAATTGAATTACGTTAAGCGCTGAAATATTTTTTTGAGTGTACTGTCCTATCACAATAAAAGGCATAAATAGCCCCAAAAAATAAGTAAACAAATAAAAAAGTCTGAATTTGTGGTGGCTGTGCTTTAAATTAAATTATTACACAGCACAGACTATTTGTGGCAATTTAACTTGGTGCTATATGCTTGATAATTTTTCTTGACGGAAGCTTTGAGTTTGGTTAGCTAATAAAATATTAAAGTTTAATGCAATATTATCTGTACAATTTCTTAATTCTGTCATCCTGGCATCGTGGACTTGCTCTATTGTTTCATACAAAAGGCAGCTGCTGCCATTTTTTTTTTTTTGGTATATTGTAATAGATTAGATAGATAACTAACATACTACTTACTTATTTATATTTTAGAATTATTTTAATTATTATATATAGAAAAGTAATTAAAAGTGATAAGTTACATTAATAAAGTAATTGAAAAGTTACATTACTTATTACATTTTAAATCAAGTAACTTGTAATCTGTAACCTATTACATTTCCAAAGTAACCTTCCCAACACTGGTTGTGTCTGAGCACATGGCTCTGTTTTTGTTTGTGTTTGCCATGTGATGCCCTTGTCCTGCATCCTTGTTACCCGTTGCTACGCCCCCTTGTTTAGCTCTAGTTTGTCTGAGTGTTGTCACCTGTTCCTTGCATTACTCTCTTGTTTGTCTGAGTAGTCTCACCTGTTCCTCGTGTTCTCCGCTCCTTTATATTGTTCTCCCTTTCCCTCTTCTTTTGCCAGTTTGTTGATTTACTTTGCTGTGCTTAGTCTATGTTTGCTAGCTTGTCTTACCGTTTGTGATACTGATTATTTCCTGCCAAGTTGTTCATTTAATACTGTCTCTTGTCCGTCACTTGTTTTGTCTTGTCCTGTCCAGTCCTGCAGGCCAAGCTCCTGTTCTACTTCCTCTATCTGCCTCATAGCTAGACGTTTGCAGAGCCTGTGAGATCATGAGTGTGGAGGGGCTTCACTCCCCACCTCTCCTACATCTCATGTCTTGTCAATAAACTTGATAACACTCATTCTGCATTTGAGTCCTCTCTCATAGAAATCCTGACATTTTCACCAACTCAGTATAACACACAAGTCATGTTTTAAATTTGAAATGCATTGCTTGTCTGTGTTTACAATTTTAAATAAATAAATAAAATAAAATAATACTATCATGCTTACTGTAAGTTTATTTATTTTCATCTCCATCTCTGTAGCATCCAAGAGGATGGTCCTCACAGATTTTGCCTGGTGTTTTGGATTTCTTTTATCCTTCTCCAACGACACTTCAGACGCCCAAAGGCATGCTCGACTACTACTCTGCCTTGGCTGAGTCTTGTGTTGTAGCATTCTTCTTCAGGTGTTCCATTGTCATGCTTTGGTGTGACAATAAATGGATACATGCTCCCTATGTATGCTGTGTCTCCTAATAGTCTGCGTCCTTCCATTCTGTCTTCCTATTGTTAAAAAAAGGAGAAGCCCTCAACAATCTGGAGTCATGAACTCTGCCAGGTGGTCCCACGATTACATCAATAAATCTTCCATGTTCGTCAACTATTCTTCGCAGAAGAAGTGAGAAAAATCATTTTCTGTTAATTTAGTGAATAAATTATAATAATAATTATAATTTCTGTTAATTTTTGAATGCAAGTTTTTGCCAGTTCACATGTTGCTTTTAACACTTGTAAAAGTGTTTTGTGGGCTTCCCCCTTGAGAAAGGTTAAATTTGTCAGCAATTTCTCTGACTGAATTCTGGTTTGCCATGTACCAAAGAAAAAGCACAACTTTTTGGATTAAAGGTATTCTTTCAGGGCCACCACCAGTGCCAAGTTTCTCATCCAGCCCTTGCTGTCTCAAAAGCTCCATATAGTGCTCAGACTGTGTTCTTGTTAATCGCAGGTGTTTTTGGAACATCCTTGTGTAGCCGATGGTCAGGGTTTTTTTTTTTTTTTTTTAAGGGGGGCATGGTTTTATCCCACTCGTAATGTTTGTCCTATAAAAGCAGCCATAGGTACCTAAGAATGGATGCTCCTGTTGTTATTGGTCACGTCATCGGGTTTCTGGTGCGGCGCAGAAGTGTTTGTCTGGTAAGGTGCTGTTGGCCGTGACCGTATTATAGATCTGTCGTATGGATTAGACTTTTATGGGCATGTTTCTTTTCTTAGTGTGGACTGAGAAATCCTGCGATTATACTGTTTACCATACATTCTCTAAAACAAAGTGTTTTTACATCTTGGGAGCTTTTCTGGGATTGTGGGCTGTTCCAATTGGTAAGTCATTTTAATTTTAGGCACTATTTTAAAGGTTTATGATAAGATTAGTTAATTTGGGTGTCTCTATTTATTTTAAGAGGCGCGAGCCGTTGCAGTGGGCTTTCTTGTTACGGCGTACGTTTGGTGCAGCTGTACGTTCATAGACTTGCGTTGGATCTTAACATTGTTTTAACCCATTGGTGCCCAAACTTGGTCCTGGAGGGCCGGTGTCCTACAGATTTTAGCTTCAGCCCCAATCAGACACAACTGAACCAGCTAATCGAGCTCTTACTAGGCATACTAGAAACCCACTGGCAGGTGTGTTGAGGCAAGTTGGAGCTAAACCAAGAACCAGGACTGAGTTTGGGCACCCCTGTTTTTAACCTTTACCACTAGAAAAACGCAATGTCAGTTGAAATGTAAGAAAAGCAAACCTCTAGTGGATCTTGCCATTTTGATTTTTTTATTTATCTTATTAGTGTAAATGCTCTGCTTAGCAAACTTAAAGTCATGTAACAGAAGTTATGGCTGACCTGTGTAATATGACATATTTCAGAGGTTTCAGAATGTGATAAATTATAGGGTGGGACTTGACTTTATTTATTGATATAGTAACTGTAAAAATTCAGGGGTGGCGGTTAAGGAGTATGTATCTTGGTGAATGGGACCTTAAGAGCAGAAAATGCACCTCTTTTATTTCTGATTGTGACTGTGTGTGTGTTTTGGGTTTTATATGACCTTTTTTTTTTTTTTTTTTTTTTTTTTTTTTTCCTTGAAAAATTATTTTTCTTTGAAGCTAGAAACTGCCACCAGGTTTAAAAAAAAAATTTGAATACAGCAAAAACTAATCAACTAATGTAAGTAAAACTATTTACTGTCAGGTTGAGTGTAGAGAGGACACAGAAGGAGCAGAGGATGAGGAAATATAACAAACGGGCTGTTAATGATAAAGCCAACAAAGGTATACAGACAGGAACAGCAGGGGAACACACTCCAACATAACATTAATTAACATTAAGATCAGACCACGGACAAAGGAACTGAATCAAGGCAGCTAATGAGACACAGACAGGTATAAGTAATTAACCAATGAGGACATAACAAGAAACGGAACAGGACACACCAAATAGGGGCACAAGAGGGCAAAACCAACAAAACAGTCCACAGGGGTTGTTACAAACAAAAGGATAAAAAAATATATTAATAAAAAAAATACAAATCAAATTATATATATATATATCTTTTTTTTTTTTTTAAATAGGACCTATATATATATATATATATATATTTTTTTTTAGGTAGGTCTATCTAAAGGCTATTACAGAAATAGACCACTACAGACATTTCTTGAAGTAATAAATGTTAAAATAAAGCACTGCAAAAATTTCACTGTATAAATATGATTCTTATTAAAGTTAAGTGATTCAGTCAAGAAAAGTGAGTGATTTTCTCTTTTTCTTTTGTTGTTTGATTAAAATTTATGATGTGGTCGGTGGCTGCAGGTTTACGCTGCTGTCGCTTTAAGATCTGACGCACAGATCAAATATTTTGATGCATCAGTATTTCTCCCAACTGTTCAGGTTTACTAAAGACAAAACCGACTTCATTCACACGAATAATCTCTAAGACGAGCATGTGTGTAGCAATAACAGACCCTATTAGAAGCGAAAGAGAACTCTGTATTCACACACTGACTGAGAGGCGCGTTCTGTGAGCGCGCTTTAAGTGTGTGCGCGCATAAACCCGTCGGCTTTCAAGTAGCTACTGGACAAGACTTAACGACCCAGGCAAATACTAAATATCATTTTAGTGATAATGCAGGAAGCCAGCTGCAAGATTCATTCTGGCACCCTCTCATACGATAACGCTTGACATTTACCATTAAAAATATATAGCCATAAAAGCTGCAATGCATTTCTTATTGCTTAAAACAAACTGAGACTGTCTCGTGTTTTTCTGTGGGTGCTTGCATATTTCCGTGGGGGTCGGATTCTGTGCTCCAAGCAAAACGAAACTACTCTGCGTGCCGTATGCAAATGAGACTGTTACTTAAAACTGTGCTTTATGCTGCACAATATTTATTTATCATCAGTTGTTCAAATCACTGTAATCAAATACGGTTTTAAAGATAATTAAAATCTGAAACGGTAAAACTAACCGTGTGGAGTTTTATCATGATTTCATGATTACATCCCTAGTTTCAGCACAGCCTAAAATTAAATTGATACGGATGCAGTTGTTTAGTATAGATGATATGCAATTGTTTTTTTGTTTTGTTTTTTGTTTTATATGAAGGTAATTATTAAGTCTTAATTAATAAAGACCATTCTTCAGTAAATTTCCACAGAGCTTCCTCCTCTGGTGGGCAGAACCGGTGACATTTAAGAGCGTATAAATGCAAAATTGTTGAAAAAGTGAAACTAGACTGACAACTGTTCAGTCGTCTGAAGATCAGCACTGCAGTGAGTATTTTTACTACAAGATACAAGGATGGCAACTAATTTATAATACCTCCATATACTAAATTCAGATTTAACATGTTTGTTTGACATTATCTTTGTGTAATTTGTTACAAATAACAGGTAGAGTGTGATACATGTGTTAATGCTGCATTTTAACATAGCAGTGGATCTGAATGAGGGAAATTTCATGTAATCATGAACTGAGATCTGTCACATCTAAACATTGAGTTTTTCATAACTCATTAAAAACTCATAAATCATGATCATAGACTTTCCTGTTGATAAAATAAAATGCATTTATTACTTTAAGTGTGTTCTAAATCTCTGTTTTAATGTAATATATTTTGTAAATAACTTAAGCTAAGTAATTTCACTTAATTTTCACCAAAGTAATCTCTATGTACCCAGCTTCAAGCATTGATATGCAAATATTGTAATAGTTCAGTATCTGACATTTCCTGAAGGGTGGAATGATGGTGTCAGGTATTTATGTAAAAGTCTATCTAGATAAAATCAAACTATGATAAAATCAGCTTAAAAGTTTTACTGTCTGGGGATTTTTTTGTTGCATTTGTGCAAAATTATAATGATTATTTTCTTTTACAGGTATTTAGTTAGGATAAGAACAGACAAGAAGACAATGGTAGATATAAAAACATCATTAAACATTAAAGACATTTAATCATTTAAAGTCTTAGACATTCTTGCTTTTTTATTTCTTTGTTTTAAATGAAACAAATGACTGTAATTCTTTAATACTAATTTACTGTTTCTGATAATCTAATGATCTCATAGGCTAGTAATGTGCGTCACAGAGGATCTCGTGTCTCCAGTCAGCCTTCAAATGATGCAGGTAATATTGACCAAAAATAAGCGTATTTTAAATTATATATTGACCACAGACACACACATGTACATGATCTGCAGCTTGTTGTTTTAAACACAGAGTTTTTCCTTTCTTGCCTGAACTCTCTTTTGTTAAAGATGTAGAAGTGCCACTGCAGAATATTACCCTTAATGGCGATATTAAGATTGTCCTCCTGGGAAAAACTGGAGTAGGGAAAAGTTCAACAGGAAATACCATCCTGGGAGAAGAAAATGCATTCAGATGTGGAAGACAGCTATCCCCTGTAACAAGGAATTCTGAATGTAAGACAAGAGTGGTTAATGGTAGATCTGTGTCTGTCATTGACACTTCTGGGTTTTTCATTCCTAACCTTCCCAAGGAGCAGTTATCAGAGGAGTTTGCAAGGAGTGTGTGTCTCTCTGGACAAGGTGTTGATGTGTTTTTATTCGTTGTGCCATATGGAAGGTTCACAGAGCAGGAGGAAGAGATATTGAAACGAGTGCAAAAGGTTTTTGGTAAAGATGTGTTGAAGCATGTAATAATTCTCTTCACGTATGGCGATGAATGTGACCAAATGAATATGCAGTCAGAGATAGATGAAAATGATGTTATCAGAAGAGTCATAGACAGATGTCAGGGGTATCATGTGCTCAACAACAGAGGGCTGAATGACAGAGAGCAGGTCAATGATCTACTGCTGAAGATTGACAGAATGATAGAGCGGAATGGATGCTACACGAATGAGATGTATAAGTGGGCACAAATGTGGCCATGGGAAAAATTCTGGAAAATATTCAAGGAATATTTTTGTGCTGTTATGGACTACTTCTCTGGAAAAGCAAAAAGTCTTATGATGTCCATTGAAGAATTCATAACTCATACCAACAAAAATGATTATACAAGATGAAACAACATGAACAAAATAAATGAAAAATGATTATTAAAAGCTAAATTCTGATGTAGATAATTATGCTCTCCTATTTGTAACTTTAGGTTTGTAACTTCTGATTACATCTTAAAATCAATAAATTTGACTCAACACTTAAACAATGACTTTCACCACACACAGTGAAACATTTAAGCTGTATTGTAAGATTTAATTGATTGCTTGTGCTAAAGGTAAAACCAGAGAATATATTCAGCCTTGGGTGAAAAAAACAAAAAAACTTGTGCTTAAATTTAGTAATACGTGTAATGTATTATACCTACATGTTTCATACATTAATAAAACTCTTGATTTACAAAACACTTTGTTTGAAATTGATACTTTCTGAACAATCACTGCAAATACTGAGCACAAGCATTCATTAATAATGACTCCCTGCTCATTTACATTATGCATGACATACCACAACTATTTCAGTGCTCATGTTACAAATGACAGCATAAAACTTGTATTGAGTTAGAACTGTCGTCAGCTCTCACTGCCAAGGCTTACAGCACCACGGGCCAGGCTGTCTCCGTGCTGCACACCATGGCCATTCCGCAGGTCCACCAGGCCCAAGCCGTTGAAACGGCTGCAAGAGGGAAGGCCTGGTTGATGCAGGAACTGCGCACAGTGACTGTCTTTGCTCTCCGGGCGACTAAGGTCACGGCGCGGTCCCTCGGTCAGGTGATGTCTACCATGATAGTCCAGGAGGGCCATCTCTGGCTGAACCTGGCGCAGATGGGTGACGTCAACAAAATCTGCTTTCTTGACACACCCATCTCCCAGGCCGCCTCTTCAGAGACACTGTCAAGGACGTTGCCCAACATTTCTCGGCAGTACAAAAGCAGACGGAGGTTGTAAAACACATCTTGCCCCAGCGTGATTCCAACAAGCTGCCGGTGGCCAGGCCTTCATCTGCTTGTCCCCGAAGGCGCCCCCCTGCGGCCTCTACACCTGCTCCACTCCCATCAACTCCTAAAGAGGGAACCCTCAACAGGTGCATCAAGCTGGCTGTAGGAGAGCGGCACAGCCCGCTCCTCAGGGTCCCACCAAGACCACCCGCAGGACTGCAAAGCGACCCTGAGACAGGCGACTCAGAGATAGGAGGGATTGCTCTTCGGGGGAGGGCTGGGGGCTTGTGTCTTCCCTGCCACCACCTACTCACAAAAAGAGCAATTTCCTCTATCTTGGAGTCTTACATGCCAAGTTTAGTTTGTTAGTGACGCTTTGCTTCCTCAGATCCGGACTTGGGCAAGGATTCGCCACCACTGTGGGATTGGGAGGAGAAGGCAAGTGCTGCTCCTGGCAGCTTGACTCTACCCCAGGATGCTTTGCTTCCCAGGTTGAGTCACCTCCCACCCCCCCTCAGCTGCAATTTGAGTCTGAGTCTTATGTTTATTTCATGGTGATTTCACATTTCTTGTTTGTATGTAGGCTACATACAAATAAAAGGTGAACATTAATTTGAAGTCACCGTTTAGAATATTACTTGAGTAAAAGTCTTAAAAGTATGTGATATTGATTGTACTTCAGAAGAAAAGTGTATCTCATGGGAGCATGGATGCATTTAAATTGCAGTTACAGATGCATAAATATGCCTAATGTTTTGTTTTTAACAAAACGGTGAATAATGTCTTGAACGTAGACATGAAAAAATGTTGAAATGTGAAACTAAAATTGTCACTAGGTGAGTGAGTCATTGAGATTCAAATGGCTGATTTATTCAGAACAAAGCATTTGACTGTGTTAATAAATGAATCATTTTATCAACGATTGGCTCAAAAAGCTGATTCAATCAATAAACAACGTCCATTGCTCAGTGATGCAAAACAGTGTGATCTTTGTTTGGAACTATTGTCGTTGGCAAGATTGAGCAAAACAAGCAATATTATGTCTAAAATGTAAGTCACTTATTGCTTTACTGAACTTATATTATGTTTAAAATGATTATTAAATGCGTTCTCATGCTGATATCTGCAGAAAAGGAAAGGAAAGGAAATGTCACCATACATGTGGCCAAGTATGGTGACCCATACTCAGAATTTGTGCTCTGCATTTAACCCATCCAAGTGCATACGCACAATAGTAAGTAGTAAACAAACATGTGCGCGCACACACACACACACACACACACACATTTGTTTTTGTGAATTGTGGGGACTTTCCATAGACTTCTACAGATTTTATACTGACCAAACGATGTTGTCTATCCCCTAACCCAACCCTAACCCTAAACCTAGCCCTCACAGAAAACATGTTTGTATCATTACACTTTCAGATAAACATCATTTACTATTTTTAATCATTTTTTAACATTGTGGGGACCACAGGCCAGTCCCCACAATGTCAAAAAATTCAGGTTTTACTATCCTTGTGGGGACATTTGGTCCCCACAATGTAGCAAAAACAAGTATACACACACACACTAACACACACACACACCGTGAACACACACCCGGAGTATGGGGAGTCATATTGCTATCGCTGGGGCACCCAGGGATCAGTTGGGGGATCAGTGCCTTGCTCAAGGGTCTCACCTCAGTTGTGGTATTGTGGGTGGAGAGAGCGCTGGTTATTTGCTCCCCCCACTTTCAATCCCTGCCGGACCTAGGATTCGAACCCGCAACCTTTCGGTTACAAACCCAAGCCAGCGGTACTCTTTGAGTGATATAGATTAACTATATTAAATTCACCTATAAACTTTCACTGAAGTGCCCCTCCCACTACATTTCACGTACATGTATGAAAATTGGTAGACATATGTAACACACCAATACCTACAAAAAAGTCCTGGAGTCCTGGCCTGAAGACACCTAAAGGCCAATATTCAGTTACAGGCATAGCGCCACAGCTGGAGGTTTTGCACATTTAAATGGCTTTGACATATTTCTCTTACATTTACTATAATAAAAGCATATGGCCCACCGTTTGCTGTTTTCCTAAAGCCACTGGTCGGCAGTGAGCCCGGGTGCAAGGGCCCTTTCATTGCCGCTTGCAGCTTTAATTATTATTATTTATTGCTTTACCATTACCTTTTTGTTCATGTTCTTGTTTTCATGTCTTTTGTTCTCATATTTTGTAGATTTGTTTCAAGCTGTTTGTGACTTGCTTCCCTTGCCCTCTTGTTTGCTCATTGGTTGGTTTGTGTCATGTACTCCTCATTGTTTGGTATAAATAGGCCTCACGTTTCCATTGTTCCTTGTTGTGTATTGAAGTGTAAACCTGCTGTTGGTGAGTTTGTGCATCTGTTTCTGTTCTTGTTTCTGTTTCTGTTTCATACCAATTTGTTTTTGAGTCAAGTCTGCTATTGCCAAGTCTGTTCATGCCTAGTTAAGTTTGTTCATGTCATTATTGTTTGTTTGGATTTCACGTTTTGGATTATAAATAAAACTGCACTTGGATTCATCACAACTCACCGCTTCAGTTGGATTAATCGTTACACAGCCATCTGAAAGCAAAACTGTTCTTTGGCATATCAAACTATATGGCTTGTTTTGCCATGTACAACACACCTATTGACCTGATGTGCCCTGATATACAGTGAAGACTGCACAAACAAATATTCTTGAAGCATGGCAGCTAGTTTAAGCTGGTCCTTAGTTGGCCATGAGCTAGTTAAAGATGGTCAAATACTGGTCCTAAGCAACTAGGTCCTGCTTTTGGCCCTCTCATAACCAGATTATAACCATTTTAGGACCAGTTTAAACCAGCTCATTATCAACTAAGGACCAACTAAAATCAGTTCAAACCATCTGACATGCAAACCTAACCAGCATATGCAGTTTTTTTTTCCCTGAGCAGGTTCGAGTGTTTGAATCTGTTGATATGAAACTCCAGGATGAGCTTTGAAGAACCGAGCAATCCTGCATCATGTCAAATCATCAACATTAAGATAACTGAGTAAACCATATGCAAAGAACAGGCCTAGTTTTCGCATGTTCTTTTGTTATTATTGTTTAAAGACAAGTGTATCTGCATTTTGGATCTTGCCTGCTTTGCTTACATTAAAATAGTAGAATAGTAAGCTTCTTGTTTCACCTTGAGGGCATCCAACTAGAAAGGTGAAAGCAAAACTGTTCTTCAGCTCATCATAAAAGTTATCTGATATTTTGACTTGTATTTTTCTTGCCGTATACATCAGTCCTATTGACCTAATGTGTCTTGATATACAACAAGCCCTGAATATAACTATACAGTACCTCCAAAGTACCTACACAGTACCTACTCATAGGTACAAGGGAACAATACGTAAAGTTTGGGGAATAAGGGGTAATATCCTGCAGAATTATAAAGCATTTATACTGTAAGTATTTTGTAACTTAAGGGCACCTTTTCTGAAATTATGTGGTATGTATGACACATGGACCGCAATTTTCCATGTAAGCATACATGTAGGTAAACGGAAACAATCTGCAGTGTTTGGGGGATAAGGGGGCAACCCTTAACGGAGCTGAGAAATATCATGTGATTTTGTCATTGTTTCCAGCGTTCAGGTCTGGAAAGCAGTTTTCGAGTACGTTAAGTAAATTATGGAAGTAAATTATATTTTTTCTAATAAGTTGTGATGTGTTTCTTGTTTCATGTGGCACAGTAATGATCAGTATACATGTTATTTAGTATTTAGTTATTTAGTACTCCACAAATTTTTTAAGACGTAAATTTACATACAATTTGCACAATCTGCAAGATATTATTAATAGCTGACAAAATTAATAATAATAACAATAATAATAAAAAGCATGTTGCGTTTATACTGGCCAGAATAAGATTTTTCACATAATTGTGTTTACACACAAGCAGTTTAAAAGTTCACAAAGCCCCTGGTTTCTAAATGTTTATGTTATATTATACCAAAATAAGATCTCAGGGCAGCTGCTGACTCAGCCACATGTTCGTGAGACCTTAGTCAAAGCTAATACCTTAGCTTCCATTTCCACCTCCACATATGAATTTGTTTGAATGTTTCCAGATGTTTTTATGTACATTTTGAATTTATGCATACAAACAACTGGATGGAAACATGAATAGGCCTACTGTTAAATTACTTTGAGAATTTATATTATGCTACTTTATTTTTCACATTCTTCATTCTGTTAAAAAAAGTTTTATAAAAATCAGTTGAATAAATAAATACATTAAAAAAATGTTTGTACACAGAAAATGTCATTTTTTTGGAAAGATTAAGTATGTTTGCATTTATTAACAAGAAACTTTATTGTTGTGTTACTTTTGATACAAACAACAGGGTGGTATGGAAATGTTCAAACTGAAATTATACTGAAGTCTTTCTACATTTTTACAAAATACCACCTGGTATTAATAGACCACACCTCTGAGTTACAGGCCACAGCAAAAATATCTCTCTGTCTCCAACTTTATCTTTTTAAATTATGTTTTTCTGAAAAATTGTACTTTCGTCCCCGTTCTCCCCTAAGGTGTAACTATTATAAGATTACATTGTATGCATGACCTACTGTGTTGAGCTACAATATTATGAATAACAACAAGCTGCTTTATTGTAATAACACAAAATATATGATGCAGTATATTTTTACACTCATACTGGGTAATTATTGTATCATTACAACATATCTTACATGATATTCATAACTGTAAATGTTACTGATTACTGTTACATGCATTGATAAATTGTAGTATACTATAGTATAATTTAGGTTACAAAACCACCATAGGCTTTATAAAATTTTACCACAGTTTACTTAAGGATACATGCTTTATTATGTATTAGTGTTCTTTATGTGGGATCATGGAGATTACTGAACAACACAGTTGAAAGTATAGGGAAATGAAGTAGTGAGTTTCTGCTTTGATTTTGTTTAGAAACAAAATGCACCAACAGCACTACAGCACATATGAAAATTTACCTGATGAAAGAGTATTTGTATATGGTCATTTCAGCAGCAAGTCACGTAAGCAGCATTGTACTGTCAATGTGCAATACAGTGGAAAACTAGATTACTGTTTTGCCTTATTTGGTCATTTTCTGTCCTTGTTTAAGTATTATTTAAGTATTTAAGTCTGTTCATTTATCATTTGTTGGGTCTACTTGTTGTATTCATGTGTCTGCTAAAGCCTCTGTTGTGGATTATCCCCTGTGTGTGTTCATTGAAGACTGTTTAACGTTTCTCTGTGTCTCCAGCATGCTTCCTTAAACAGCGAAACGTGACAATTACCCATTTCCAGCTGCTACCAGGATATAACATATAAATATACATCATAATACACATATATTTACTGTATCATTTATGTTTTTTGATAACTGTAGTGCTGTTGGTGCACTTTGGGCTACTGTATGTGGTTTGAGGCAAGTAAAATAAAATGTACTACAACATTTTTCTTAACCCTCTGTGGTCTGAGGTTATTTTGGGGACCTTTGGATGTTTTGACATGCCCTGATATTTGTACTTCTTTTAGCTACTTAATACTATTGGCCAACATGATTTTTTTTCTTTCAGCTGAAGGAGGTGGTCTGAGTTTGTGGCGTGGTTCACATTAATATGAAAGGAAGACAGACTCAAGTGCGCACTCGTTCAGAAAGTAAAGTAACCTGCACGTGCGTTTTAGATGATTATAGTGTATTTACTTCAAAAAAACACATGTAAGAGATAATAATGTTGATTATTTTCCTTTGAATTTGAGCAGGAGTGAGTCTGCAGTGTATTGGTGCATTTATTGCAGTGCAATGATTGTTTTTCAAATGAATGACAATCAGTCGTATCCTCAAAATTTTTGTTTGCAGTTAATCTATCAAAATAAACTATGTAACATATTTAGTAAACCCATCAATGGTGTTTGCTCCGCTGTCCTGTAAACTAGGGACAAAACTTTTTAAAAAACACTTTTTATTTACATGAGATGGCGGACGTTCTGTTTTCTATCACGTGCTGTGTGTCTGTGATGACATAATTTAAATCTGCAAAGTCCTGGGATTCAGTGCAGAAACAATGTTGATAACAGACTATTTCACATCCAGAGATAAAGGAACAATCTGAGAACGGCTCATTTGAAAAAGGGGATTTTAATTTTAACTGATTATTAAAAACCACTGCATGTTTTTATCATTATAGGAGAATTTTGCAGATTATCTTCCATGAAATCTTAATGTTGCAAACAACATGAAAATTTGAAAATCATCTGCATCACCCACTTAAAAGATATTATTAAGATCATCAAGAATGAAAAAATATATAAAGCAAAAATCAAAATCTTGAAACTGTCCATAGCAGGTGTTCTCTCCATTATATGTTATGGCTGCAAATGGTCCAAATGTTTTCATATTCACAATGTATTTGAATGATAAACTATTATTTACAATGTAGACTAAGCTTTGAACAAAACCACTTTCATAATCAATGGAAAAAAATCATCTTTTTCACATGAACCAAAATATGTTGAAATGAGAGTGGAGGTTATACTAGTCTACAGACTATTTAAATTGACCAGTGTAACCTTGCATATGTTTGGTTGAATGTATTTTATTTTGATAATGTACAGAAATGTCATTTAAATCTGACTTTATTGAAAAGCTGAAATAGAAAATATTCCACTGTTTTTGGTCATACAGAGAACAGTTCAGACATAATGTACGTTCAACAAATTTGTGCTTTTGTAAAATAATGCACAAACAGGATGCGCGTTCAGTCATCTCGGTTCTTGGTTTCCTTTTCGTGAACTTCTTTCATATATCAATGGAAAAAAATCATCTTATTCACACACTGAACCAATATATGCATGGCCATAACCCCAGAGGATCCACCCAACCGTTCAAGATCACCTGATTACTGACTGTTTACCTTGACCAATGTAACCTTGCATATGTTTGGTTGAATGTATTTTATTTTGATAATGTATAGACTGCAATGTCAAGTTTAAATTGCTCCTCCTGGATTTATGGACTGAAATTCTAAAATATTCCACTATTTTTGGTCATTGCTGGACTGCTCAGAGATAAGATCTTTGCTAAACAGAAAAAATGTGTTCTTTGTGACAATGCCAATAAACAGGATACTCCTGTTTTATCATCTCCTTCTTGTCTCTTTCCTTGAACTTCTCTGTGTGTGACATCGTGCCTCACATCTGAATTTAAATCTGCAAATTATTTAAATCAGATTAATTTAGTTCCAGGGACTACAGATGAAAAATAGCCTTTGGCTAATTTTGGTCCATTTACAGGAATGTTTTATTAATGTCCCTTTCAACTAAATAAAAAAAAGATTTTCTTTTATTTATTTTAATTTATTTTGCTTTTTTTTTTTTTTGGCATTTTTTTTATTGTGATTTATTTTTGACATTTTTTGAAGCAAAGTGGGAAAAAGACAGATCAGAGGTCATAACAGGAACCAAACTGGGGAAACCCAAAGCACAAAGGCGCTGTACTGCCCACAAGGCTATCCAGGATGATTTTATTTTTATGACAACAAATTTTATTTTTATCATAACTTACTTATATTCTGGCGACGTATTTTTGACGCAGGGTTTGAAAACCTGTGCTCTAGGTTTTGAAAGCAAATGATTTCTCATTTGAGTGGCAATGTTTTTGCACAGACAGCATGATCAGAAGAACATCTGTACTCAATGTCATAATCATAGACCAAAAGAGTCAATGCCCCAATGTTTCATGCAGAGAGCAACAAGTGTAGGAATGGCAGACTTGGGATCTAGGGATAGCAAGCAAAGTTTTATGATCAGTTAGGAGATGGAACTTGTATCCATACAGATATTTGTGAAACGTTCACTCCCAAAACTATGCTGAGGGCCTCATTTTTGATCTGTGCATAGTTTTTTTCACTTGCTGTCAGAGACTGCAACACAAATGCAGTGGGTTATTTCCTCCCTTGTTGGCAGCACATGTGAGATAACGGCTCCAACACCACAGGGAGAAGCATTGCAGGCAAGTCTAAGTGTTTTTTTGTTTGTTTGTTTGTTTGTTTTTGCAATATGAGCTAGGCTAAGGGCTAACCCCACCAGACCAGCTCTTCCAACACTCATGCTCTCTAATGTTCGCTCGCTGGAAAATAAACTGGACTCATTTCAACTCAGTCGCTCTACACTGCATGAGGCAAGGGATTGTTGTGTGTTTGTCTTCATTGAAACATGGCTAAACGACAACATTCCCAACTCCGCCATTCAGATGCACGGGCTAACCTGCTACCGAGCGGACAAAGATACAGCACTGTCTGGTAAGACTCGTGGGGGAGGACTGTGTGTTTATATCAACAAGGGATGGTGTAACAATGCTGTGGTAGTGACAAAACACTGTTCATCGCTGGTGGAGTTTATGTTTGTGAAGTGTCGGCTGTTCTATCTGCTGCGGGAGTTCACGGCCATTGTGATTGTCATGGTTTACATCCTGCCGTGTACAAACGCTAAGGACGTGCTTCTCGAGCTGTACAGCGCCATCAGCGAACAACAAACAAATAACCCAGACGGCTTTTTCATCATTGCCGGTGATTTTAATCACGTGAACTTAAAGTCAGTTTTGCCAAAGTTCTACCAACGTGAACTTTGCAACAAGGGGAAACAACACTCTGGACTTGGTTTACACAACAGAAAAAAAATGCATACAAAGCTGAACCCCGCCCCCACCTCGGATACTCAGACCACATCTCTGTTATGCTAATCCCAGCATACAGACCACGTCTCAACCTTACCAAACCGGTTCAAAAACAGATCACAGTATGGCCAGATGATGCCACCTCAACACTACAGGACTGCTTTCAGTGCACAGACTGGAACACGTTCAGAGAGGCGGCCACCTACAACAACCACACAGACCTGCACGAGTACACTGAAACTGTGACTACTTACATCAAAAAGTGCATTGATGATGTGACAGTCACCAAAACCATCACCACACGTGCAAACCAGAAGCCATGGATGACAGCAGAGATTCGTGGGCTGCTAAAGACCAGAGATGATGCATTCAGATCAGGAGACAAAGCAGCCCTAAAAACAGCAAGAGCCAATCTGTCCTGTGGCATCAAGCAAGTAAAACGCACAAAAAAATAAATAATCACTTTACTGACAGCAAAGACACTGTAGGGTATCAGAGCGAATCAGACAAATGGAAGATTCGATCAGAACATTTGGTTGAAACCAAAGAGCCAAATTCCACAAAGAGGCCCAGAACCACGTCATAAATCTGTCCAGGATACCCTGGCGCCAGCCAGCCTGAAGTACGCCTAACCAACCAACTTTCACAGCTTTGAACAACTTGCAACATTAAAACAAAAGAACACAATTATTGATAATCTCAACTCAGGAAGGAGATTGTCAATATTGGGGCGAGAAACCCAAGATTAATGGTCAAAGATACAGCACATCAGGACCATTACATGAGGAAACTTTGTTGGGTGGTGCTCCCCCACCCAAGACAAGAACCAGACCGAGTTCCTTCTAAATTCCTTTGTTCCTCGGAACATGCCCTTAGTTCACAGAATGACAGAGAGACTGTCCCTTTTACCTAAATATGCACCAAAATGATGCTTAAAAGGACTTATGAACATCAGACCATTGCATAACTCCCTGCTATGTATGCCACCCACACATTTGTCTATTATGTTCTAATCACTCGTTGTGTATGTCCTTTAAATAACTATTGAATAGCTTAAGGGTTTATATTCATGTTTGATATGTATGAGTTTGAAAATTCATGCTTTGAACGTTTCTGCCAATCAATTCTTTGTCAAATGCATTGTATTCATGTTATAGGAATCATGGCCAAATTATACTCTGCAAGAGCGGGAAAATTCTGACCATGTGACTGATAAGATAACATGCTGATTTATGTTTTGGGAGGAGAAACATAGCAATATCCCGAGTTAAGACAACATCTAATTGGTCAAGACACCATTTTGGGATGTGTCCAAAGCTGAGTTTAAAACCACAGGACACCTGTGATTCTAGCTGAACTGGTGCATTTAATATAACGTTTAATAACCTCATTGAGAAACTCAACACGAGGGTTAATTAAATGATTGATGGTTGTTCAGGTCTAAGCAATTGCATATACTTATGCTATAAACTTGGGATTTCACATTTTCACTCTTCTAAACTCATTCTTTCCTCCTCTCTCTCTCTTTCTGTAACTTGTATGAATGTGTGAATGCGCGTTTATGTGTTAGATTAGTGTATATGTCTTAGGTTTATCCAATAAATTCCTATTCATATTGAAAAGAGAAGTATCTTGTGTTTTGTGCTTATAAATTAATGTCTTAAACTGCCGACCTTGTTACCGTGCTAATAAATAGTGTTTTCACTATATTTTGGATATTAGTATCCAGTACAGAGTTGATGTGATACGGCTCACTCAATGAATCACTGGTCGATTCATTGATCCGCTGTAAAAAAATGACACACCTGCAAAAAACCTACCCACACCTCCCAACAACCAGGTACTTTGTCTCTAGCTGATGTAAGGAAGACTCTATCCAGGGTTAACCCACGCAAGGCTGCGGGTCCTGACAACATACCTGGCCGTGTACTGAGAGACTGTGCTGCACAGCTGACGGATGTCCTAACAGATATCTTCAACACCTCACTGAGCCAGGCAGTTGTCCCCACATGTCTCAAATCCACCTCCATATTTCCAGTTCCAAAGAAGTCCCCTGTGTCTTGTCTGAATGACTACCGTCCCATAGCACTGACTCCAATCATGATGAAGTGCTTTGAGAGGTTAGTTATGCACAATATCAAAACCAGCCTCCCCAACACACTCGATCCGCTCCAGTTTGCATACCGTCCAAACCGCTCCACGGACGATGCCATTTCCTCCACCCTCCACCTGGCTCTTACTCACTTAGAAAACAAAGACTTATGTTAGAATGCTGTTCATTGACTTCAGCTCAGCATTCAATACAATAATTCCACAAAGAGCTCATCAACAAACTAAACCTTCTGGGCCTTAACACCTCGCTTTGCAACTGGATCTTGGACTTTTTAACTGGAAGACCTCAGTCAGTCCGTGTCGGCCACAACACCTCAAGCACTACCACACTGAGCACAGGTGCCCCACAGGGCTGTGTTCTCAGCCCGCTGCTCTTCACTCACCTGGACCACCAATACCATGTCACGCTCAAAGAAGGCACAACAGCACCTACACTTTCTCCGCCGGCTGAAAAGAGCAAGTCTCCCTCCACCCATCCTCACCACATTCTACAGGGGAACCATTGAGAGTGTGCTGACCAGCTGCATCACTGTCTGGTACGGGAACTGCAGTGCTGCTGACCCCAAGACCCTACAACAGACAGTGAACGCAGCCTCAAAGATCATCGGTGCCCCTCTCCTCTCCCTTCTGGACATTTTCCTTGCACAATGCTCAGGTAAAGCCACCAATATTGTGAAGGACCCCACCCATCCCTCCCATCATCTCTTCCAGCTCCTGCCATCAGGAAGACTCAAAAAAAACCTCAAAACACAATTTTTGCAATTCTGAGTGTGCTACACACAGGTGAGTGGGCTGGACAAACCACTTGTAGTAATGCATACTTTCATCTCTATATGCACCAGACACTTTACTATAAACACTACATGTACACATAAAACATTGTGCACCTCTGAGTGTGCTACCTACAGGTGAGTGGGCTAGACAAACCACCTGTGGAAACGCTCTTTTCTCTCTATGCACCAGGCACTTTCTTAGTGTAGTCTAGTGTATTTATATTCATATATATGTATATTTATGTAGCACTGTGGTCCTGTGAGACACAACATTTCGTTCCACTGTATGTCCACACATGTAGCAGAATGAAAATAAAGCTTGACTTGACTTGACTAATGTCTCTTTTACGATTCCGATCAAACTCTAATGCTTTAGTATTGTAGGAAAAATATTTTCTGTGGCCAAGAAAATGTCATTTCATAAAGTTGATATGAAATTATACTAAATGTTCGCTGGACGAACAGATTAGTTAATGGAAATTTAATTATGTTACAGTTACTACTGGCAGCTGATATAAATAACTGTAATTAATCCTAATTAATTGTAATTATTTATATACATTTACCTTTTGAGCTAATTTGCTACAAAGGTTAGGTGCCTCTACACCCTTGTTAATCAGCTGTCATTTTCCTCTTATTTAAAAAAAAAAAAAAAAAAATTGGGTTGTGTTAGGTTTAGGGGTAGGGATTGGGTTAAGTCTTTAATCCTGGACAGTAATGTTGATCCAGGAACATGTCTTACATGGCACAATCACAGTGTCCCACCACCATCACAACCATACAGAAATATGTTAACATGGACCTTATTTACCCATGTTAGATTTACAGTTTCTCTTCTCCCTTCACATACGTTTTTTGTCAGTCACTCTCAATCATCAATGTTCTGCACGTCCATCAGAAGAAGTGTAAAACAGAGTCATGTCCCAAATGTTTGATCTTTATTAAGCAATTCACATTGATTTGTACTTTGCTTAAAAGTAACAACCCCATCCCAATAGTTGTTATCCAGAGGGTCCACAAAGATGAAAACCATTAAAGATACAGTAGATAATACAAAGATAACCCTGGTGAAAAAAACGGCATATGCTGGTAGTTATGTTTTGATGCTGGGATGCTGGGATGGTGGTGTCAAATTTAGCGCCTTAACACAGGCGATTAATTTTAACACATTAAAAATATTTAATGCAAGGGCTGGGCTAGCTTTGGCCTCCCCACCCACAACCACTAAAGAATTATTTTCTTTAGCGTTTATTTAGACACAGAACATAATAACGAGCACATTAAACAGAAATTTTTCAGATGCGCACTCCGTCACCCCAGTGCCAAGCGTGAGTCAAACGAGAAGAACAACACTGAACTGCAGTCAGATGAGATGTTGTCAGGTCATATGTCAGTAAAAATGAATCTTACTGTCCTGTCAGCCATAATACTGTGCTTGTAGCGCGTGCTCTTAAAGTGCACACACATATATGCCCGCTTTATTAGGCCATAGCCTATTAAAGCTCTGTATCATATTCAAACCCAAAATGAAACTACCAGTGATGAAACTATGATCCGCTTCAAGTTAAGCAGCGGCAGTTTTTAGTAACACCAGCCATAATATCCAAATAACCAGCTGCTGTGATGTCTGTTAACCAAAGATTAGATTTAGATTTTAGATTTTAAATTTAGCTAAAATTTAAATTTAAATTTTCAGCACAGGTAGGTATATGACAGTTATTATAATGGGTTTTCTGTTGTAAGTTCACTTAAATTACAAGTCTAATACATGTTAAATTAAAAGCTCTCAATTATACTGTAATGCTGAATGGCTATAGTCAAATGTTAAATATTACGAAAAAATTCATAGAGACTTGAGTTGGTATCAGTCATACTTGGTATCAGTCATACTTGCCTTCAGTAATAAAAAAAAAAACCTGGCATTAAACAATTTTCAAAAAATATACATCCTTTATGTTTTTTCTACATTAATATGAAGATTGATTGTGAAATCATTGCAATGTAAAAGTATAATTAAAAAATTGTAATGTTAGGTAGGATTAATTGCAATTAATTTCAGAAAAAAATGTGATTAATTTATTTAAACATTTAATCGATTGACACCACTAGCCCAAATATTAACATAAATCACTGCAGACACAATAACAGCAATCACTGCATACAGATATTTTGGCTTAGCAAAACTCTGCAAAAACACTCTGAGTGACTGATCTTTAAACATTTGTAAAGTGTAGCAGCTATTCTCATTTTCAGACACCATTCGTTCAATCTTTACAAGGAGTTTGGTGACCTGCTCTCTGTTGTTCAGATCTTTGTTGTTCAGCAGGTGAAATCTTCCTCCACACACCTCTGTTAGTCTTGACAACTCTGTGTTTTCTCTTATTAGTTGTTCAGGTGATTCATTTTGAAGCTCGTCTCCATGGGTGAAGAGGACAAAAGTGTGTTTCATGGCCTTCTCTCCAAACATCTTCTTGAAGAAGAACATGATGTCTGCATCTTGCTGAGTGAAAGTGTGTAAAGGAAGAACCAGAAGGATTGCGTATATTCCTGGAGAGCACATGTTCAGTCCTCTCTTTAACTCCACACTCAGATCAATGTCATTTGAATTAAAGAAGTTTGGAGTGTCAATTACTGTAACTCTTCTGTTGGCCACTTCTGCCGTGTGTTTTTGGCATCTGTCAGTAATGGAGGTCAGGCTCAGACCAGACTGAAACACATTTAGACCCAGTATAGTGTTTCCAGAAGCGCTTACTCCTGAACCGGTTTTTCCGATCAGCAGAAGATTAAGATCACAGGTGTTTGAAGACAGATTGATAGTTCGCTCCATCACTGAAAAACACCAGAAATATTGTCCACATATTTAAAGGTATGATTTTTTTTTTTTAAAACAGCTTTAAAATGAACAAAAATATTCAGCAAAGACTGCAGTTCAGATCAGCTTGTCGTCATGCTGCGGTGCATACTTGCTATACCTTGATTATGATTTAACAATAGTGGCCATGTAATAATTAACTTATGATGTATCCTATGTGTATTCAGAAGCATCTCCTTACCCTTAGTTGTTGGTCCAAATCTTTGCAGCAAATTATGCTCGGGTTTCTGTGATCACAGCACAGAGTGACAAGCAGTACAATGATGTTGTAAAATTCACACAGGCAAAACGTCTTTGTGTACTTTCACTTTTGATTGACCCGCCCCTCTTCTGAACACATTGTTATGTATCTGTTTTTAAGGGATACTGTGGCATACTTTTTCGTATTTCTTCATAAATGCAGAAATCTACATTTACATCAGGCCAGAATGTAGTGGCTCTTGAAGGGAGAGAGAGAGATTTACCACTGGCAATTATTCTATTTGTGATGTCTTTGAATGACATCTTAAGTACATGAATACATGAATGTTCAATGTTATTTAACAATTATACAACATCTGCTGTGTCATTTCAAAAAAGCTCTTTGCGTTCCAGTTTCCTTTAAGCAACTTCTTCCTCCGGTGGGTGGAGCTGATGGCACCCTAAGACATTATAAATATACAATTGTTCAGAAAAGTGAAACTAAATTGTACAGTTCACGTGTCTGAAGATCCGCATTGCAGTGAGTATTTTTACATCCTTAAAATTGGTTGTAACTATTGTATATTTTAACAGCAGATACAACAATATAGTTTGACATCACTTTCTAGACAGTGTGTTACAAATATCATAAGACACAGTGAGTTTGATACATGTTCTAATGCTACAGTTTAACAAACTACAGTAGAGGTGAACGAGGGAGAATTTTAATGTAATTACAAACTAAAAGAGTTTAATATGTGGAGGCTGGGGAAGGTTTTACTAGTGCTACCGGAACTAAAAATGATCTCTATTTACTCATACCTCAACAAACATCAACATGTTTGTTTTTATTTTCGTTCACATGTATTATTCCCTAATTGCAGATAGCGTTTTTTGTAACACAGTGCCATCTAGTGGTCTTTTTATGAACAACACACACAATCAATGAATATCATTATATAATTTGTGCCTGTGTGTGTCCCAGGTGAGGGGAAAAAACAAAAAACAAAATACCAACCGTAGTTTAAGAGCAGACCTTACCTTAAGTACACAGTACACTTCCATAATGTTATTAAAGTGCTCCATTTTTGCACACTAATTTAAAGTTTTTAGTTGTTTGTAGTATACTTGAAACCGTCTTTCATCCACTTTCAAATATACACCATACTTAGTAAATAATAAAAAAAACACTTTATAAAATATAAGATTAATATATAACGAATATATACAAAATGTTTTTATAATCCTTTGCCAACATTTTTACAGATAAAATACATTTATTTTAAGTGTACTGTAATTATGTTAATCAAGTACACTATTATGTCATTGATAGCACGTTTTTCCACATTAAAAACAGCATTTCAAGTATTTTATGCTAAAGGTATACTTACAGTTAAATTGCAAATGAATATAAATGGATAATCCAATAATGTGCTATTAGTGTCACAGGAAATAACAGAGGATTCAGATGCGAGTTCAGCAAATAACAGTTTATTAGAGGAAGCAGAAATCGGCAGCAGACAGAGATCAAGATCTCGGGTGCAAGAGAAATAGTTTACTGGTAATGCAGTGACTACAATGGGCATGAACAATCCAGGACCAAGCAAAATCCAACCATAGAGACAATGAACAGGCCAGGGCTGCGTTTCCCAAAAATGTTGTAAGCCTAAGTACATTGTAGACCTATTGCCACCAATGGATCCATGATCAGGCTTACTCTAAAAAACCCTGGGTTAAAAACCCAATTTTGGTCATTTTGGCAACCCAGTGCTGAGTCAAAAAGGGACAAACCCAGCAAGTTGGGTTGAATTATTTGATCCAGCATGCTGGGTTGCTTTCTTATGGTTTAAAATTACTACACTGCTGGGCTAAAATGAACCCAAATTGAGCTAGGCATCAAATCTACAAATCTTCATTTTAAAAATCACTTTAACACACACAGAATGACTGTCTAAAGGTAAATATTTATTAAAAACTACAATGAGAAAACAGTCAAAAGTAACATGAATGCAAGACAAAATGCAGAAAAGTATGCCATTAACAGGTACAGAGTTTTTACTACTATACAAAAACGCTCTTTTACAGTAATTGTACAATTAGTTAATTAGCTTTGTCTATTAACAATTAGTTAATAGTTTTGTCATCCCAGTCACCACCTGTTCTTCATCAGTGGCCTAAAAGAGAAAAAAAAACATAAAAAAAAAAACATTTAGTTAAAATGTAACCATTTCCAAACAGAGGTGCATCCATTTCTGTAAGGATAGGTGTTGGATGACGAGCCGTGAGACAAGGGAACAGTTTAACAAGTGTCTTTTTACTTGACGTGCAGGAGTTAGTTCACATACATGAGACTTCTCTACGATAACACCCTTGAGCATACATAGAGGTGAGCTTAGGAACTGAGAATTTAAAGAAACAGAACACATATATTTGTAACGGGGAGTGAGAGGCGAGCGGATCCATCTGCAAGCTTTTATTAGCAGGATGAGACAAAAACATGGTCGTACAGGCAGGGTCAAACGGTAGCAAACAGGTATATCACAGGCAAGACGTAGAGAATAAACCAATAAACGAGCAAGAGTCCAATGGGCAGGCGGCGAGACAGTCGAGACGAGATAGCCAGGCGAGGGAACTAAACACAGGGAACTAGGAACTCGGGAACAAGGGAAACTAGGGAACGCGAACAATAATAATAACACAACAATACTCCGTGACTTGCATGGGGTAAGACCGGGGCTTTTATAGCACGCCTGATTGGTCCCAGGTGCTGACCCAATCAGCGCGCTGCATGACGGGAGATGGAGTCCGGGGTGTAATACAACAGTCTGTGTGAAATGATGGAGTGAGAGCGAGAGCGAGAAGATCTGGTGGTGAGCGGACCGTAGGTCACCGACCAGATTCGTAACAATATTCTACTAGACTATTATAATTTCAGCCATATTGTGTGGTAGTTTATTGTCTTTGTCTAACACAGTGCTCTAGAATACTACAATAGCAGACAATGGTAACATTTATTTTCTAAAAATAACTCCCATCAATCTGAAAAAAAAAATCAAGCTCTCCTATGTCTATAAAAGACAGCTCTCTATGTCCTATAAAAGTCCTCTCTATATTTTTGCAGTAGTATACTTTACTGCAATGTACTAGAAATCAGTTTAAATATCAGTGGCATTTAGTCTACTTTTGCAATTGCACTGAAATAGAAACATTCTTTTAATAAGTGTATTTATAGTTTATAACTTTAACAATTTTAGTTTATTGATTTTCTGTTTTTATAGGTCTTGGAGTGCAGCTGAGAACAAAGCAACAGAGAACAATGGTATAAAATCATTAATTCAGGCATTTTTCTGAAATGTATTAAATCACAGACATATTTGCCTGCTTAGTGTACTGTTTTGGAGCTAGACAAATGATTATAATACTTTATTATGAATGTGTCTGATAATCATATAATCTCATATAGGATAAGGATCTGCATCACAGAGGATTTCCGCTCAGCAATCTACCTTCAAATAGTGCAGGTGATCTTAACCAACAATCATAATTTAAATCTTATATTGACTACAGAGACACACACGACATGATCACACAGAAAATATAAACAGTATGCAGATTGTTGGTAATATGATGTACATTTTCTCTCTTCTAGGAACACGACTGCAGGACATTGACAACATTAAAATTGTTCTTTTGGGGAAAACCGGAGTTGGGAAAAGCTCAACAGGAAACACCATACTTGGAGAAAATGTTTTTGAATGTGGAAAACGTCTGAAATCTGTAACACAGAAGTCAGAAGTGAAAAATTCGTTTGTTGAAGGCAGACATGTATCTGTTGTTGATACTCCTGGGTTTTTTGACACAACACTTCCAGAAGAGGAGCTGGCAGTGGAGATTGCAAAGAGTGTGTTTCTGTCTGCGCCAGGACCTCATGCCTTTTTATTTGTACTACCCTTCGATAGATTCACAGAGCAGGAGGAAGAGGTATTGGAAGAAATTAAAATGATATTTGGTCAAGATGTACTAAAATTTCTTATACTGCTCTTTACAAATGGGGATGATGTTGACCTGGAGGCATTTAAGTCAGAGGTAAATGAGCATGAAAAGCTAAGAAAAATAGTTGAGAGGTGTCAGGGGTATCACATCTTCAACAAAGATCAAACTAACAGACAGCAGGTGACTGATCTCCTGCAGAAGATTGACACAATGATACAGCAGAATGAAGGAAAACAGTACACTAATGAGATGTTTAAGGAGGCAAAACAAATTAAACAAGATGAAGAAGAGAAAAAGAAAGATCAAGAGAGATGCAGGTGCTTCGGCTGTTGCTGTAGTTGTGGATTTAAGCGTTTCTGGCAAAATTTCAAGGATTTTTTCAGAAACATTGCACGTAAATTGCATAAAAAAAGAGATTACAAACGATTGTAGGTAATCCACTAAGAAATCATGCTTTATTCACACAAAATGTTTTTGATCCGTCACACCTTATAACCTTTTGCTGCTTTTTTTTTTTATTTTCTTTGTAACAATAATCAGACTCTGTCTTTCTGGCTTATATATATATATAATATATATGGCAAAATCATTGTACAATACAAACTTTCGGAAATGCAATAGGCTGGATGAGGAAGTTGTGTTTTGTTCAAGTTCATCTTTATAAGTTCTGTTGTCTAAGTTAAATACTATCAGCTGTTCCTGCCATTGTTATTATGCTAGAGTTGCACTATATGCTATTGTGTAATAGAGAAGTGATGCTTTACATTGTGACAGATCTGCATATCAACACAATTTCCTGCATGCTGTTAAAATCTAGAAATAACATCAAACTATAACTATAATCAAATAAAACTGGTTTCTTAGTAAAAAGGTTTTCATTATCCATGACTCGTTTGTAAAAAAGTATTTTGAAATGATTGCACAAACAGTAATTGCAATGAGCATCTGTAATGAAGATACTGACTCTTGGATGTGTGCGCTGTGACACAAGTAAAGTTGCTGCATCAACTGCTGTTTAAAGCACTTGAGAGATGCTTTTCCAGCGTATAACAGATGCTTACACAGACTGTGATGATGTTTCAACAGTCATCAGCATCATAAAAAATTATCCTGCAAAATAATTTTAAAAAGTGTTAAATTTAAAAGCAAAAACAAATCCTGCACACTACCAAACTATGCAAAAAGTATCAAAAACATTTATTTAGGACATTCCTGTCATGTGACTGAATGATACCTTTATCAGGTATCTTCAAACATGTCATTACAAACTCAACTACATGTAAAAAAGACATTGTGACCAATCACTGCAAAGGACCATCGATTAATAACAATGCTTAATGGGTTCATCATCAGCTCAAAAAAAAAAAAAAAAAAAAAAAAAACACAACATACAGTCAGATCCATATATATTTGGACACTGACACAATTTTCATATTTTCGGCTCTGTATGCCATCAATCAAGATGGTATGGTGACCGGGAGGGGACACCTTTGGTTCACTTAAGTTTGTCGTGGCCACGACATATCAACTCGTGGGAACGTCATATTATGTCATATAACACAGGTCGAGCATTTACAGTATTTACATATAGAACATTAAGTAAAGAGATGGAACATAAACGAAAATAAAATAATAGGCTAATAATAATAATAATAATGAAAAAACAATCAGTTAATAGAAGGTTGAATAAAAATATCTTGTAGGCGTATTTTATCTGATGTACTTTTGGTAATATTTATTAATGATAAACTTCTTTCGAATGCATCGCGCACAGACAGCATTCACATAGACAGCATCCCCTGTTGTTATTATAATCATTTAATATTGTATTAATTTCTATAATAATTAATATAATAATTCCTTAATTCAAAATAAAATGGTAATAAATCTATCTCCGATAATCCCGGGTTACTCTGGTCATGCAGGTTTGTTTATGCATTACTCATAAGGATGTCGTTTCCTCGACAAAATGATCTCGTGGCTACGACAAACCTAAGTGAACCGAAGGTGTCTCCTCCCGGTCACCGTAAGATGCAATTGAAGTGCAGACTTTAAGCATTAATTCAAAACATTAATTAATTAATTCATTTAATTAATTTTAAAACAAAAATATAACTTGCTTAGTAATTACAAACATTTTTATACACAGTCCCCCCATTTTCAGAGAGCTCACATGTAACTGGACAAATAAATACAGTCATAAATAAAATGTTCATTTTAAATATTTTGTTGAGAATCATTTGCAGGCAATGACTGCCTTAAGTCTGGAACTGGGTTTCCTGTCTGTGATGCTTTGCTAGTGTTACAAATCTGGTCGGTGACCTGCGGACCTCTCACCACCAGATGTCGCTCTCACCTTACCCACACACTCTGACTGTTGTACCACACCCCGGACCACATCTTCCGTCAGGCATCACGCTGATTGCGTCAACACGTGACCAATCAGCGGCACCATAAAAGCCCCGGTCTTTCCCCATGCAAGTCACGGATTGTTGTTATCTTTATTGTTATTTTCCATTGTTAGCGTTTCCTAGTATCCTTGTGTTTAGTTCCCTCGCCTGGCCCTTCTCGTCTCGACTGCTCGCCGCCTGCCTACCTGACTCTCGCTCGTGTTATTGGATTATTCTCTTCGTCTTGCCTGTGATTTACCTGTTTGCTCCTGTTTGACCCTGCCTGTTCGACCATGTATCTGTCTTGTCCCTTAAATAAAGGCTCGCATATGGATCCGCTCGCCTCTTGCCTCTCACTCCCCGTTACAGCTAGAACTTTACTGAAGAAGTGCTGTCTAACTTTGCTGCATTTGGCTGAATCTGGGCACACAGTACTGTATATCACTGTACACTTCAGAAATCATCCTGCTGCTTTGTCCTCTGTCACATCATCACTAAACACCAGTATCCCAGTGCCACTGGAAGCTAAGCATGCTCATGCCATCACACTGCTCCACCATGTTTCACAGATGATGTTGTATGCTTTGGATCATGAGCTGTTCCAAAGGTATTCAGTAATTACAAAATAAAAATATCCTAGTTAAGAACTACTTGCTAACTATGATCAATTAATACAAATTAACCAATTAGGTAACACTTTATTTTGATAGTCCATCTGTTGACACTCTACTAGTTACCAGTACTCATTTAGTAGCATGTCAACAGTGCATCAGTTGACATTCAACAACATTGTTTCAACAGACAAGCAATATACATTCAATAAACTGTCTGTAGATTATAAAGTGCATTTTAATTTCTAATCTATAGATTTTACAAAAAGTGCATGTTAACTGTCAGCACGTCTTTCTCAACAGGTTATTAACTAATAGTAACTACTCAGAATTAATCTGTCAGTTGATAGTCTACAGTCATGTCAACATATGATCAAGAGCATATTATATCATCCTTACTCAAGGGTCTCAAATGCATCAAATGAATAATTACTTAACCATCTCTCTTTTTTTCTTCCCAAAATCACTAGTTTATTATCTGTTGATAGTCAACTAAACATTAGTTGCACATCTGTTGCTTGTCAACTAATCTAAAGTTTACGTTCAGCAGACTATTAGTAGGCATTCTCAACTTGTTTTATTAACAATATATTTACACAAACCCATTGTTCACTAGGGTATCAGATCTGAACAATCTGATTATGTGTGCCAAATTTGACAAGAATATAAAACAAAAACAATAAAATAAACATGCTGCACTGGCAGCACCATGTCACCGTATAGGGGTAAAGCAACTTCACCATCAGCACACCAACATTTCACATTATGAAAAATAAAACTTGCCTATTTAACGACAATCTACTCAAACTTATCTAGGTAAATCCTGTTGCCCACATTCAGTCTTTCTTGGCAGAAAAGGGGATGAGCTGTTTGTTGTTTTTCATTTCAATGATCTTTTCTGCCAGTTCACCAACTATTTTTTTCTGACAAAGTTGTGCTGGTTTCAGAAGTGTGTATTTACCCTTGAACAGGTTTAGGAGACTTTTGTCTGCTATGTAAATATCTGCAATTGCTGCCGTGTCTTTCACAGCATTTCTTGAAACGCGAGCTTTCTTGAAAGCTGTGGTCATCCTGAAGCCTCTTTGCACATGTTTGAGGACACGCCGATATCTTTTCACCACATCCGAGATTGAGGAAACTGAAAGAAAAAACAATGTGAATAAATCACCAATGAGTTCTGTTTTGTGTCTTGTGTGGTGTCTTAGTTGCAGGGTGAGACACAGGGTGAGACTTAGTTGCACAGTGCTACCCAAAAAGCTACAAGTTGGATGAAGGTGTTTATCTTTGATTTAGAACATTTATTGTATTCTATAGTAGACAGTGTAAGAGCAGTCTGCCAATTAAGCTGATGCAAGACTATTTGCTGATTACTGGTATATAAAAAAAAAAGAGAGATAAAAACTAGTCAGAATATTTTTCATATTTAACTATTAATTACTGGTTCACCTCATCCAGACATAATAGGTAAGTGCAGACAAAGTGTGTCTCTATTTACTTTATTCGAAACATTTGTAAGAAACCTGTAATAAAAATACAAATTGGATACAGATCATAACTGACTGATATGAAAACTAATAAAACTAATTGTACTTTGGTTAAAAACTCCATCTCATTTTACCCTCCAACTTTAAAATAATCTGACATCGTTGTTTTACCTTTTCAGTAAAGAGCATTTGACGCATGACCTTTTCAACATCACATAAAAAAGATGCTAATAAAGACCTAGTGCAAGCTGAGCATTTTTGGTTAAAAAGTGTATAAGTATTATTAAATTTTTTTTTTTTTTTTAAGAAAATGACCAATCGTTTTTCAAGATAAGGCCCTTATTCTTTGGCTGGGATTGTGTACAGCCCTTTGAAGCTGTATTGAAACTGCATTTTGGACTTTTAAATTGTTGGCCACTATAAGTCCACTATATAGAGAAAGATCCTGGAATGTTTTCCTCAAAAACCTTAATTTCTTTGTGACTAAATAAAGACATGAATATCTTGGATCACATGGGGTTGAGTACATTATCAGGAAATTTTTATTCTGGAAGTGGACTTATCCTTTAGGCTTTTGACGCGTTGATTTCATGTCATTCAAAAGAGAGAGTGATGTTGGGGGATAGTGTGCACAATAGGGATGGGCGATATGGTCTTAAAAATTTATCACGATAATTTCTGGTATTTATTGTGATAACGACATCAATGACTAATTCAGGGAATACTAGTTTCTTTATTGAAAAGTATTTTCTTTCCTATTTTTAACCAAAATAGGGTGTTGTAAGCATAGGTGTAATTAACAGGTGTGACAAGTGGGACATGTCCCCACCACTTTTTGCCAGGGTCAATATTGTCCCCACCACTTTTTTTGAACATCTTGCGGTACGGATGTACTAATGCTGATGAAACAATAATTTCTGTTAAGTAAGATGCGATCTGGCACTGGAATCTGTTGAAATTATGCTGAATGTTCACTGCGATGTTATTAGTGACAAAACATTCTCGATGTTCATACGCGAGCGCTTCAATCTATCACTTGATGTTGTGGAGACTATCCATTCATTCCAGTTAAAAAAACAAAACAAAATACACAAAAAAGTGTCCCTCCTTATGATATAGGATCACTGATGAACATATTTGATTTTAATAATGCCTGGGGGGGGGAGTTAATAATACATATTATTATAGTACATGTACACACACTCCTGTCCCACCCACTTTTTAAAACAAAAGTTACGCCACTGGTTGTGTGCATCACCGAGTGCACACATAATGTAAAGACTGTTTAATTAATATTGGAAGCCGGAGGGTGCCTGTAATGTGGAGAGGGAGACGAGAGGCGAGCAGATCCATATGCAAACTTTTATTAATGGGGCGAGACAAAGGCATGGTCAGACAGGCAGGGTCAAAACAACAGCAAACAGGTATATTGAGGTGAGGCTCAAGAGTAGTCCGTAGGCAGGCGTGGGTAGAACAGCGGCGAACATAATCCATAACATGCGACAGAAGAATAATCCTTATAGTGAGCCAGAGTCCAGAAAGGCAGGCAGCAAGACCTCAGAACTCAGGAACATGGGAACTAGGAAACTAGGAACCTAGGAACCACAGAAACTAAGAACAGTGCTAGCACTAGGAGAGCACTAAACGCAACTGATACAAATCTCCAAATAACATTTCACAATACTCGGTGTTTACCGAGTGAAAGTCCGGGGGCTTATATAGGGTTGCTGATTGGCCACAGGTGTATGGGCAATCAGCGTGGTGGATAGTGGGAGATGTAGTCCGGGGTGTAGAGCAACAGTCTGTGTGTAATGATAGAACAAGAGCGACATCTGGTGGTGAGCGGACAGCAGGTCACCGACCAGATTCGTGACAGTGCCCTTGCGCATAAACTCCACATAATAGCCGAAGTAACGCTCCAGGAAATCACTAATATGGATAAAGGTATTCAGTAATTGCTGTACCTGAATAAAACGCTGAATCATTTTAACTGAGGAAACTTGGAGACAATAAACATGCAATGGCACAAAATGCAATCTTGGGTATTTTTATAAGGATAAAATATATTTATAATGCAATGCTAATCAATATAGCATTTATCACTGTATGATTTCTGCCTCATTCAAAAAGAAGTTATTTCAAACACTCGACTATGTTATTAAGTTCATTTGGAGAAAAAGCATGTCAGTAAATGATATCTTTGTTGGGCAACAGGTTCGTAAAGAGGCTCATACACATGTAAAACTGTATCGCACACAAGCTACTGTAGTACATTTACTCAAGGTTTAGACTGACTTTTTTGTCACACTGTACAGCCCTGATCAAACCAGTTCCAGATTGTAGAAGGAGCTGCTAGTTTAGTGATAATCTTATACTCCTCAATTTCACGTCCGCCTTCCGCCGTGTCACTTTGCATGGTCACATAAAGAAAATATGTCAAAAACCAGAATTAATCGTTATTATTGTGGGAAGACTTAATCTTATCATAGTGAGAATTTTTACCTGTATATCGCAAATGATAAGATATCACTCCTCGCTAGTGCACATTCCTCAAATCCACTATAAAGCACTAATAAAAAAAAAAAAATTACCTCAATACAGCATGTCTTAAGAGCCTACCATACCTCGCTAACCTTTTCCTGACCTCTTTGCCTTTTTGTTTTCCTTCTTTCTTTTTTTGCTTCTCTTCTTGCCATTCTTCATTTTATGCTTCTTTTTTTTCTTTTCCTCATCTGAAGAGTCAGAGGAAGAGCTGGAGCTGGAGTCAGAGTTTGAATCAGTGCTAGTGTCAAAGCTGGTGTCCACCATCATGCTGTAACATGCTGTAGTACTGCTGTACTGGACAACACTGGTAAAATGACGCTACCATCTCGTGCTGGTATGCTCTGCTCACATGCTCTGATAATAATAGCTTTGTAGGACTATACATTATTTTGATAATTAGTCAAAAAAGTTATATCTGATTCTGTTTCATAAAACTGAATAAAATATATTTTTATTTTATTCAGTATCATTAATATTATTGAGTTAAATTAAAAAGTCTAACAAAATGACTATATTAATAGTTAATAAAATAATAAATAATTATTACAAAGCAGTTTCAGTTTCAGCCAAGAATTTTCATTTCGGTACCCGGTCCCTAGATTTTTATATAAAAAGAAACATTTTCAGGGTGATACAAGACCCCACTGTGAAATTATCTTGCTTATTATATGGCTACTTGCCACATATGTAAATAATTTAACACAAAATATGAATTTCATCATATTTTATTACCTCAAGACAACTCGCAGTACCCGCTACAGCTGTCTGTAATCAGTTGTAGCGGTTTTTGATGTAAAATAACAGACCACTAGATGGTGCAACTGATATCTGTCAGGATTGTGTTCTGTTTGTCTTGCTTTTTCTAGTGTTTTTCCCCTTTTGTTTCTTGTGTTTTGGTTTAGTCCGTGTTTCCCCCCTTAGGTTTTGTTTACTTGGTATAGTCTTGCCCATATTTGTACTTCCCCTTATTATCTCGTTTGTGACCACTCCCTTGTCCTTGTGTATTTAAGGTCTGTTTGTTCCACTAGGTTTTGTCGGTGATTATATTGTCTTTATGTTATTTTGCTTGTCGTGGTTGCTGGTTCCCTGTGTTTCCCTGAGTTTGTGCATTTGGATATTTGAATAAATGTGCATTGAATGAATCTCCACTCTCCTACGTTTCGTTCACGACGACGACACTGACAGAAATCACCGACCTAAAGACTACAACATGGATGCCGAGAGGAGGATCATGGGCATTCGTCGGGGGATGAGGCCGGTGGAACGATATGTGGAGGAATTCTTGGAGGTTTGTCATCTGGTGAGTTGGAGCGATGCGATGATTAATACGTGTTTTCTAATGGGGCTAAATAATTCCCAGTTGCTCAGTTCCATACCCTATGAGGATCGCTATAAACCGGTTGCTGAATTTATCAACCAGGTCCTCACCCTCAGTCATTCCGATTTTTACGTTGATGTGAAGGATTTCGATCTTTCCCCCATTAGAGAACACGTTGCCGCTCCAGCCCACCATCAGTCAGCTTCCTCCACATGCCGTCCCGACCGGCCCGCTCCCTCTGGTCTTCCTGCGCTTCCTCCTGTTCGTTATTCCTCCTCTCTCATCGTCAGTCCGGAGATCGCGGCCAGCCCTCCGAGGTCATGGCCAACCTTGATGACCAGTGTGCTGGATCCACCACTAATGTCTGTACACAAGATGGCCGCCGCCACGCCAGAGTCTGCACGCAAAATGGCCGCCGCCACGCCAGAGTCTGCACGCAAGATGGCCGCCGCCACGCCAGAGTCTGCACGCAAGATGGCTGCCGCCACGCCAGAGTCTGCACGCAAGATGGCTGCCACCACGCCAGAGTCTGCACGCAAGATGGCTGCCGCCACGTCAGAGTCTGCATGCAAGATGGCTGCCACGCCAGAGTCTACACGTAAGATGGCCGCCACTCCAGAGGCTGCTCGCAAAATGGCCGCCAAGATTGAGCCTCCGGCCAAGATGGCCGCCAAGACGGAGCCCCCGGCCAAGATGGCCGCCGCACCCGAGCTCACTGACCCGCCAGGGCGCCCTCATGCGACCGCCCGCACAGAGCCTGCTCATCCAGTGTCTCCGCTGGAGACGCCCAGCCCTCCAGAATTTCCGCTGGGGTCGTCCAGCCGTCAGGAGCCCGCTCGCCCCGAGCGCCATCCAGGGCCCTCTTCTCAAGTGCTTCCTTCAGAGCCCACGTCTCCTTTGGCACTTCCTGAGTCTAGCGGCCGAGTCAAGTCAAGCGGCCGAGTCAAGTCAAGTCAAGCGGCCGAGTCAAGTCAAGACACAGCTCCACTTCCTGAGTCAAGTCAATCGGCGGAGTCAAGTCAAGACACAGCTCCACTTCCTGAGTCAAGTCAAGCGGCCGAGTCAAGTCAAGACACAGCTCCACTTCCGGAGTCAAGTCAAGCGGCGGCTGTAATTCCTGAGTCAAGTCAAGCTGCAGCTGTGTCATCTAAGGCAAGTCCCACTGCAGCTGCGTCTTCTGAGGCAAGTCATGTTGCAGCTGGGTTTACGGAGTCTAGTCAAGTTATGGCGGCGCCTCCCGAGTCCAGTCAAGGAACCGCTACGCTCCCCGAAGCAAGTCAAGTCAGAACTGTAATGTCCAAGTCAAATCAAATTACAGTTGTCATTCCGGTCTCAAGTCAAGTTACAGCCGTCTTTCATGAACCAAGCACTGACAAGATGGCCGTCACATCAGCTCAGCCAGCTCCCACTAACACCGCGTCTGCCAAACCACAGCCTGTTCCCATCAGGTATTCTGCTCCTGAGTCTGCACCCGTCGTGGCCGCTCTTCCTGATGTGGTTCCTGAACCAAGTCACATTACAGCTGCCAACCCTGCTAAGTCTAGTCAAGACTCTACAACACCTCCTGAATCACGTCAAGCCGCAGCTGCTCCAGCAAGGTCAAGTCAACTCACAACTATCCCAGTTAAGCCAAGTCAAGTCACTACAGATCTTCACAAGCCAGGTCAAACTACAGCTGTTCTTCATGAGCCAAATCACGTCTCGTCTGACTGCCCAGAGCCTCGCTATGTCTCGTCCCCTACGATCATGATGGTCAGCAAAGAGACCCTGCCACCCGCTACTGCTCTTCCCTTAATGGCGGTTGCCATTTGGTGTGTGTGGGCTGCACACTGTGCTCCTGATGTCACGTCAGTTCACGAACCTACTCAAGAGCTCACGTCTGTTCACAAGTCAGCTCCTGAAGTCACTGCTGTTCACAAGTTAGCTTCCGAGGTCATGTCAGCTCACAAGTCGGCTATAGAGGTCTCGTCTGCGCACAAGTTCGCCACTGAGATCCCGTCTGGTCTCAAGTCCACTCTCGAAACCTCTTCCGCTAGAGAAGCCGCGCCCATGCCCCCAGAGGTGTCAGCTCCGGCTGTAGAGCCTCCTATGGGGGCGGCGTTAAACCATAAACTCTCTGCTTCTCCCTCTCTTCTGTCCACCTCCTCTATCCCTGCTTTCCCCAGGTCCCAGGCTGTGACGCAGTTGCCCGCGCTGCCCGGGAAGGCTCAAGCTCGCCCTCGAGAGCCAGAGCCGGATCTCTGTCCAGCGCGCCCTCCTGCGCGCCCTCCAGAGTCAGCGCGCGCCCTCCAGAGTCAGCGCGCGCCCTCCAGAGTCAGCGCGCGCCCTCCAGAGTCAGCGCGCGCCCTCCAGAGTCAGCGCGCGCCCTCCAGAGTCAGCGCGCGCCCTCCAGAGTCAGCGCGCGCCCTCCTGAGTCGGCTCCTCCGTCAGCGCGCCCTCCTGAGTCGGCTCCTCCGTCAGCGCGCCCTCCTGCGCGCCCTCCTGAGTCGGCTCCTCCGTCAGCGCGCCCTCCTGCGCGCCCTCCTGAGTCGGCTCCTCCGTCTGCGCGCCCTCCTGCGCGCCCTCCTGAGTCGGCTCCCCCGTCAGCGCGCCCTCCTGCGCGCCCTCCTGAGCCAGCACCTTATCCAGCGCTCCCTAAGGCTGTCAGAACCATAAATTCCCCCAAGAAAATTTTGGGGGGGGGCTACTTCCCTGTTCAGCCATGGCCTCCTGAACTGTTTACCCGGCCATGGCTTCCCGAACCCCTGGACCCGCCATGGCCACAAGGACTGTGTGCTTGGCCATGGCTCCCTGAATCCTCAGACCCGCCATGGGCCCCTGAGCTCCCTGATCCGCCCTGGAGGCCGTCCCCACATCCGGTGTCTCCTGTGTCCCTGCCTACCGGCCTCCAGAACGCCCACCCTCCCACCCCAGTGTGTGTTACGGCGCGAGTCGCGCCTTGTAAGAGGGGGGGGTAATGTCAGGATTGTGTTCTGTTTGTCTTGCTTTTTCTAGTGTTTTTCCCCTTTTGTTTCTTGTGTTTTGGTTTAGTCCGTGTTTCCCCCCCTTAGGTTTTGTTTACTTGGTATAGTCTTGCCCATATTTGTACTTCCCCTTATTATCTCGTTTGTGACCACTCCCTTGTCCTTGTGTATTTAAGGTCTGTTTGTTCCACTAGGTTTTGTCGGTGATTATATTGTCTTTATGTTATTTTGCTTGTCGTGGTTGCTGGTTCCCTGTGTTTCCCTGAGTTTGTGCATTTGGATATTTGAATAAATGTGCATTGAATGAATCTCCACTCTCCTACGTTTCGTTCACGACGACGACACTGACAATATCAGAAATGAGAACTGCCATTAGCCAAGTAAAATTATGAATGAATGATGCATAATAGTTCTGCTCCAAGCATGGACAAGTTTTTTAAAAGACAGCAAGTGCCAGGTAAACGTAAAGTAGATGATGAATTACTTCAAAGATCACAACTACAACAAAGAGAAGAAAATATGAGAAAATCTGTTTAAAAAACAATGAATACTGTTACATAGTACAAAAAATAGTACATAGTAAAGCTGCATGCATTACTTTTAATGCTTCTACTCTAAAAGTGACTAGTTTCTTCTTTAGTTCTTCTTCAGCAAGTTGTCACACGCTGAATTTTAATTATCAATAATCAATCCTTCTGAAATTGTGTTTATGTTTATGTGTAAATGTGGGGGTGGGACTTGAATTTTTTTATTCTGCAAAAGGGGGGCCCAGCAGAAAAAGAAGAAGAACCCGAACTAGTGCGCTTCGCCCCCAAAGCGAACCTCAGGAACTTCCTGTGTTGAAGGATGGACATGTGGAGGTATGTGTTCTTAGATCTGAACGCAACCTCTCCCCTTCTTCGGAACAATAAAGTACCGGCTGTAGCCCACCAGAGTGGGAAAGACCCCTTTGAAAGGTGGCGGCGGAGTGCCGAACTGGCGACGGCCTCGCTCTACAGTGCGCATGACCCAAGCAGATACATTTGGCAGTACTTTGCACGCTGCCAAATAATCTATTAAGGGAACCAGTCTCTCGAGACTGGCCTCCGGTGTTCTTTGAGCTGCTAGTGTCCGGTGTCCTGTAACGGATGACCGGAAGGAGATGGCTGAACTAGCTGCTCTTGAGACCCCCACAGGGGTGGCAAGCTCCCCAACTCCGCTACGTTTCCGGGCGGAAGAGACTGAGGTGTGGGCTCGCTGCAGACCTCTGCGCCCTGGAGCACCGGCAGGGTTGGCAGGCTGATCTCCCGAGGGCACCGAGGAGAGACAGGCACTGTGGAATGCGGTGGACCCCACTCTGCCCCAGAAGGGCCAGCCCTTAGAAGTCCTGGACCATAGGAGTCAGGATTCTCCTTATACATGATGCCTCATAGGTCTGGGTGAAAGTGTTTCAGTACCTGAAACATGGCCGGCATCTCCAGGCAGCTGATGTGCCAAGCTGGATGGTGACCGCTCCACAGACCGTGGCCACTCCCCAACCAGTGAGGGACACGTCCGTCGCTAGCATTACGCGGCAACAAGGAGCTACCAACACCGGTCCCTGAGACAAGAACCATGGTCTCCTCTACATGTCCAAGGCACGTAGGCGTTTTCTCTGCATTGAGTCGCAACCCCAGTTCTTTCATTTGGGCGAGGACGACATCTCGATGCCGAGCCACCACTGCTCAGAATGAGCTAATACAGACAAAATGTCAATAAAGTACAGTATGCAGATGCCCTGGAGTCATAGATGAGCCACAGCAACATCCACACACTTAGTGAAAGTACGGGGTAATCTTTGTGATCGCCTTTCCTAATAATGTGCTAGTTAGCAAGTTTAACGGCTAAATGCAACTAAAGTAAACAGTCTCGTAACTCCACAGAGGGAAGAGAGGGGCGGGGCGAGCAGAGCTCATTTGCACTTAAAGCAGCCTCGACCAGAATGAGATGATTTTTGGAGAGTTGATTTTGACAAGGTAAAAAGGGTGTTGTTTTACACAACCATTGAGAATTTTTAACCAAAGTATATTATAGACTTTTCATTAAGACCCTAAAGAATCATATCAACTTGTGGAAAATGGGCATCTGATGACCTCTTTAAATACTTTTACAACTGTATTAATACTCACATTATTGCAACTATGCAGTGACAAAGAATGACATAAGCAAACATAAGCAATTATGCCTGAAAACACTGCTTAATAACTAAGGAATACACAGCAGATGAAATATATGGCTATACAAGCATCTAGTGGCTACACCATGGTATTAAAGATGATTTTCTTTATTTTCTTCCACATGGTGGAACAAATCTGCCTCAATTCAATACTTTGCTCTATTTTTAACTTAAGCACCGCATTAACTAAAATATTACATACATTATGAACAGAAAAACAGTCCATAATTTAGATATGAATATAATTAGTAACATGATATATCAGGTAATGTTATGCTTTCTCTCTTACTTTTTGCAGTTGGGTCGAGTCCGGATCATGTTCTCACCACAAATGAACCGCTCCAGTGCTCTTCAAGGAGGTCTCGATACGCTTCTTTGGTCCGCTTTTGGTGCGCACTCGAGTGTGATTGCTACATTCACACCTGCCCAAACGAACCGCACCAAGAAGGAAAACGAACTCTAGTGCGATTCAACCCATCTAAATAAGGCAGGTGTGAAAACACCCTAATGTACTTCAGGAGCGGAATAAAACTGATTTATTTAGAAAATCATCAAAACGTGCTGGCTGTCTCATGAATTAGTGCTTTCTTATTCATTGGTGCTGATTTATGTCGTTTACAGGTAAGAATGGTCTAATATTGGCATATATTTTGCTCTGTAAATGTTGTTTTAACTCAAGCATGAATTAAAACCAGCAGGGTTTTGATCGTGAGCTCTTGAATTGTCATTAAAGTGGCAGGAGGAGTATAGGATATAGGAGAAAGATTTGAAGTAAATATAAGAGGAGTACGTCAAAGTAATTTACATGTGACAAACTTCCTGCTTCCAGCTGATGGTGCTATGACTATAATTGAATATTGGCATGTAGACGTTAGGAGTTTTATTAAGCTTGTGAAGTTTGGTGTAGATCAGATAGCATACGTTAGTGGAAAACAATACTGTTGCAATAGGTGGTGCTATGATAATAACTTTTCTTGGCCTTTGTATGTGTTCAAGCCAGGACTTTAATCAAATATGTGAAGTTTGGGGCAGATTGGATATTGTATGGTAAAGTGGAAAAAGTGATTTTAAAAAAAAAAAAAAAAACGTTTATATAACATGTATATAATTGTGTAAAAAGCAATTGGATGATTTTACTGTTTCCTTTGTTTTCCTTATGCGATATAGAGGTGTTTTGAACAGTCAGTTTTGGGGCAATTGTGTGATAGTGGAACCGCAAATGTTGTAAGGTTGTTTTGGATAGGTATTAAATGACATGGCAAGATCTTTGTAATGTAATAGTGGAAACTACTGTGGATTATACAGTAAAATGTAGGCAAAGTACATTAAAGGGGTCATCGGATGCAGAGTTCACTTCTACATGTTGTTTGTTTACATGTTGTGTGTTGGCAGTGTATGTACAAATCTACCCTACAATGATAAAAATCCGTGCAGTGGTTTTTAATTAATCTGTAAAAATAATATCCCCTTCAAATCGAGCCGTTCTCAGATGCCTGTCATTGTGGCATCACACCAACAGAGGTCACTCCCACGATAGTTGATTGACATGAGTGTCTTACCTCAGATCAGCTGTAACAGTCCGCTGTCTTTGTTTCAATGCTGGAACAGGGATGTAAGTTAGAAGAGAATATCTCCGATTGAGCGATTAAGGTGTTGTGTTGCTGGATGTAATAATGAACATAGTGGTCGTCATTTACTCCAGACATATGAGCCGCTGAAGATGCAGTGGATTACGTTTGTTTGTGAAGGGAATGCACCTCCTGATCTACATAAATATGCATTTATGTTCACATGAATCATTTGTGATCCAGCTTCACTTACAGCAGAAGTGAGTATAAGGTTGTTTTTTTTTTTTATGAATCTTTGTGATCGCCTTTCCTAATAATGTGCTAGTTAGCAAGCCGCTAAATGTGGCTAAAGTAAACATGCTCGTCACTCCACAGAGAGAAGAGAGGGGCGGGGCGAGCAGAGCTCATTTGCATTCAAAGCATCCTCGACCAGAATGAGATGATTTTTGTAGAGCTGATTTTGGCAAAGTAAAAAGGGTGTTGTTTTACACAACCACTGAGAATTTTTAACCAAAGTATATTATAGACTTTTCATTAAGACCCTAAAGAATCATACCAACTTGTGGAAAATGAGCATCCGATGACCCCTTTAAAGTAAAAACCAGTAAGCAGTGATAGATTATTTGGAAAGAGTAAATCATGAATTATTTGGTAAGTAGAATAAACTGTGTTGTTTTTAAGACATGTATTGAATTGTGAAAGTGAAATATAGAACATGTAGTGATATTAATTAGCCTGTATGAGTGTATATATAGAAGTGTAAGGTAATTTAAAGCAAAGATCCATGTAGACGACATGTTTGGTGACTGTTAAGTGTAGTACAGGCATGTATGTTGTATCAGGAAATGTGTAATATGTAAAGTATCATTGTAAATCAAAGGTATGTTATATAAGTATGTTTAAATACACAGTGTATATGTTGTGTTTAGAAAAGAAAATGGCAAAGATGTAATGATGAAGTCCATCAGGTTTGTAGAGGTAGTGGGCAAATTTTCTGTGTTTCAGGAAAGGTTTTGTTGAGTCCAGAAAGATGATGTTGTCTGTTTGCATAGTCCAGTGGTGTAGCATGGTGTTGTATTGTTGTGTTTGTTTTTGTTGTTGAGTCTCTGTAAGTCGTGGCAGGACAGCACTAATTGCAGAATACAAAATGTGAGGAGTTGCTTGAGAGATTGAAGTTATTAGTGCTTTCATTCATTGGATGATCATTGATGAAGAGGCTCCACTTCTAATGTCGTTAGTTCCAATGTGGAGTATTACCACAGCATTATAGTGAATCCTCTTAAAGTGGTATATGTGTTGTTGTGCTGATCTGTGAAGAGTAGTGCTCCAGGCGCAGGAGCCCTCCAGGGCGGAGCTGGAGGCGGAGCAGGAGGCGCGGAAGCCCTCCAGGGTGGAGCAGGAGGCGGAGCAGCCCTCCAGGGCAGAGCGGGCACCCACGTCGAGGACTGGGACCTGGGGAGAGCAGGGATAGAGGAGGCAGAGAGAATGAAGAGAGAAGCAGAGAGTTTAAAGGATAACGCCCCCTCCATAAGAGGTTCTACAGCTAACGCTGACACCTCTGGAGGCATTGGCGCAGCTTCTCTGACGGGGAAGGCCCCTGGAACTGACTCGTGGTCAAACGGGACCTCTGGAGCAGACTTGAGACTAGACGGGATCTCTGGAGCAGACTTGGGACCAGACGGGACCTCTGGAGCAGACTTGGGACCAGACGGGACCTCTGGAGCAGACTTGTGATCAAACATGACCTCAGAGACATACTTGTGAACAGGCGTGAGCTCTGGAGTAGGCTTGGGATCAGACGTGACCTCTGGGGCAGACTCGGTGACAGACGAGACCTCTGGAGTGTAGTGTGCGGCCCACATACTGAGAATGGTGATCACCATCACACTGGTAGACATAACGTGACTAGGCTCTGGGAGGCCAGATGAGACCTCTGGCACAAACTTGGTGATAGACGACACCTCTGGAGCAGACCTGGTGACAGACGGGATCTCTGGAGCGTAGTGTGCGGTCCACATACTGAGAATGGTGATCGCCATCAAACTGGCAGACATAACGCGTGTTGGCTCTGGGCCGACAGACGAGACGTGACTTGGCTCTGGGCCGACAGACGAGACGTGACTTGGCTCTGGGCCGACAGACGAGATGTGACTTGGCTCTGGGCCGACAGACGAGACGTGACTTGGTTTGTGAAGTTCAGTAGTGACTTGACTTGGCTCACTGTTTTGACTGTACTTGATGCAGGATTGACATCTTTGACGTTGCTTGACGCAGGAAATGCAACCGTGACATGACTTGACAGAGGAAATAAAGCTGTTATTTGACTTGACACAGGAACGACTACTTTGACGTTGCTTGACGCAGGAAATACCGCCTTGAATTGACTTAACACAGGAACGACAGCTGTAATTTGACTTGACTTAGGAAGAGCAGCTCTGACTTGACTCGACACAGGAATGACAGCTGTAATTTGACTTAACTTGGGAAGAGTAGCTCTGACTAGACTTGATGCAGGAAACAGCTTTAACTTGATTTGACACTGGAACAACAGCTGTAACTTGACTTGCCTTAGGACCAGCAGCTCTGACTTGACTCTCAACTTGACCAACTGTAGCTTGACTTGGCTCTGGAGCAGCAACAGTAGCTTGACTTGACTCTGGAGCGGCGGCTGTAATTTGACTTGATTCAGGAGCCGCATCTGGAAGGGCGGTCATGACGGGTACAGACTCTGGAGCAGAAAACATAACAGGAACAGGCTGTGGCTTGACTGACGTGGCGTTAGCGGGTGCTGGCTTGGCTGACGTGGCGACCATCTTGGCGACAGGCTCTGGCGTGGCGGCCATCTTGGCGACAGGCTCTGGGCTGGCGATCATTTTGTGCAGTGGCTCGGGGCGCTCGGGTGAGACCTTGCTTGATCTTGGAGAAACGGCAGCTTTGACTTTGCTTATCTCAGGAACCACGGCTGTGACTTTGCTTGACTCAGGAATAGCAGCTGTAACTTGACTGGACTTGGAAACTTTACTTGACTCAGGAAATGCAGCTGCAACTTGACTTGACTCAGGAGACGCAGCTGCAACTTGACTTGACTCAGGGAATGCAGCTGCAACTTGACTGGACTCGGAAACTAGACTTGACTCAGGGAACGCAGCTGCGAGTCCACATGGCTCGGGAATTGCAGCTGTGACGTGACGGAGCTCCGTTTTCGCCGCCATTTTGTGAACGGGCTCCGTCGTCACTGCCATTTTGTGAGCGCGCACCAGCGCGGCTGCCTTTTTGCGAACGGGATGCGTGGCCACCATTACCGTGTTGTTGCGTTCCTCCTCCGCGACACCCACACACAACAGTGCAAAGTCCAAAAAAGTGGCTAATGATGAGCGCGGACCCTCGCGTCTCAGCCTCCCCCTTAACAGCTGGTTTACTCCATCACAGAAAATCTCTATAATGATACAGTCCGGGAGGGTAGAGTGATTAGCAATGGCCAGAAACTCACGGATGTGTTGTTCAAGTGTGTGTGGTCCTTGTTTAATCCTGCATAGTATCCTGTCTGTGTCCATATCTCTTAAATGTCCGGGAGTGAAGCTGCTGTATCCTGTTGTGACCGAGTATTCTGTCATGAGGAGAGGGAGACGAGAGGCGAGGGGATCCAAATGCGAGCTTTTATTTGAACGACGAGACAAAGACATAGTCAGACAGGCAGGGTCAGAATAACAGCAAACAGGTATATTAGGGTGAGGCACAAATAGAAGTCCGTGAGGCTGGCGTGGGTCGATCAATGGCGAACATAATCCATAACGTGTGACAGAAGAGTAATCCTTACAACGAGCTAGAGTCCAAAAAGGCAGGCGGCCAGGCGAGAATACGAAACTCAGGAAACCAGGAACTCAGGAAACTAGGAAAGAGTGCTAGCACTAGGAGAGCGCTAAACGTGATACAATACTCCACATAAACACTCCACAATACTCCGTTACTACAGAGTGAAAGTCCGGGGCATTTATAGGGCTGCTGATTGGCCACAGGTGTCTGGCGCAATCAGCGTGGTGGGTAATGGGAGATGTAGTCCGGGGTGTAGTGCAACAGTCTGTGTGTAATACTGGAGTGAGAGCGACATCTGGTGGTGAGCGGTCCGCAGAACACCGACCAGATTCGTGACACTGAGCAGTTTGTAAATGTTTCAAATAGCCATTTAGATATTTATATTTGCTTTATATTGGCTTTGGTGTTCTGCACAGCACCAAATAGTATCAATTTATTTACAATTTGAAAAATATTTGCCTACAGTTAAGTGTAATGTGTTAGCTGTATAATAAGGGTTTTTATTTGTACAGTAGGTGGCACTGTAAATATATTTAACAATGATTTTTTAGCATGTAGTTTTAGTGAAGATAACAATTTGTTGGCGAAATAATGCTTGCATAATGCAATAGAATTTGAGATGTTTAAAATAAATGTCATCAATTTTTTTTTGTGAATTATATAGGGAGGGAATGATTTGTGAAAAAGTACATTGGAGTAATGTTTTTGTTTTGTTTTTTACATGCAATATATACTATTGTGTAGAGACCAAATTAGAAAAAAATGTAATGAAGGGACATCTTTTGTATTTGGTAATTGTGACTTAACACAATACTTTGTATTCTTTAAATATTTACTTTTAAAATATGTGTGGTTATTTCAAGTGAGATTGTCTGACACATACAGGAAGTAATTTTTTAAATTTTCAAATTTAAACCAATGTTTCCAGTGAGAATTAAGCACGATTATTTTGTAATTACGTGGGATTTTCTTGACCCAGTGTCAGATCGGCTTTTCATTGCCGAGGTAAGCAGGAGTGTTGGTATTACCGTGTTTCAAGTTTACACTAAGATAAGTATAACTGGTGTTAGTTTATTGATTAAGTATAAGTGTGAATATTGTTTATAGTTGATTAACTGGGTACTGTGTTATTTGTCAGATAATGGCTGATTTTTCTCCAAGCAAATTTGTTGGGATAAATGATGAAGATGTGGAGGCGGTTCGACATGATTTTCAGTTGTCAACCGTAAGTAATATATGTGGTCATTAGTGTAATTTACAAATTCAAGTTGTGTCAATGTTGAAAAATTGATGATTAATTGATAACCTTGATGAAAAAAAATAAAAAATAAATAAAAATACTGCGAATACAAAAAGATCCAGTTTTGCAAAAGATCATAATTTTGTAGCCTATGTACAATTTTATCATGCAATAGCTTCGTTTATTAAAGACTTTATAAATGTAAACTATGTAAGTGGCTTACCATAAAATGGGCTTTTATTTGTTTTGATACTTGTTTCAAAATATTTTTTTAAAAGAAAATGAGTGCGCTGGCCAGCTTACTTACATTAGCATATAAATATATAAGTGTGCAAAGAGGATTATGCAAAATTATGCAAATATAATGGTTTACAAATGCGACTGTTAGTGACCCAGGATAGATTTATTTTGCGTCCCTACTAGCATGGGCAGTTCGGGAGTTAAACGATGTAGGACAATAAACTACATACAATAGGACTGGCATTACCCAATGTTCAGTGGCACTTGAAAAACAGATGTGTTACAAACTGACAACATTGTTAAAAAAATATTACAGATTTTAATGCGTTTAATTTATATTTATTTTAAAATATTAGTAATTTAGAATATTTTTGTAGAAGTTTGTATTACAATTATGTCAGTTTAGGTGAAAGTCATTTGTTAGTCAGTATTGGAGGTGTTATATTGGTATTTAAAACCTTCTGTCATGTTCAGAAGATAATTTAAGATATTTCTGATGAAATCTGAATGCTCTCTGACCCTTCCATAGACAGCAAGGTAACTACGACAGTCAAGGTACAAGTGTTTGCTGGTGGTGGTGCTGGTGCTGGTGCTGATCCAGATGTGGAGTGATGACTTTAAACACAGAAGGCACAAGGGATGGCGCATGTGTTCAAAGTTATCATGTCAGACTTGGGTAAGCACTGGTGACGCCATACTCTTGTGGGTTCTGTTGTAAATGTGTGTCCACCAGTGACACAGTAGAGATGAAAATGTGAAATAAAGTTATTTTGTTTTCTTTGTCTAAAATAATATTCTTGTAGGTTTGTAACATTATAGTTGAAGCACTGATGTTACATAGAGTACTATGTGGATCATCTTGGTACTTTTTTGTGTCTTGTCTGTGGTAGGTGCTTTGCTGTGTATGGGATAGTCACATAGCTGAGAGATTCAATCAAAAATGTCTTAAATTGTGTTGTGAAGATGAATGTAGGTCTTATGGGTTTGGAACAACATGAGGGTGAGTAATTAATGACAGAAATTGTATTTTTGGGAAAATTATCCCTTTAAATAGTTATGTTTGTAAAGTGTCCATTCATGTATTGTTAATGTTTTGATGTTTGTTTGTATTTGCAGTATGCATGCCTTGATACCGCAATGCCTCGCCAGGAGGTATACTCTAAGGCTTTGCTGGTAAATAAAAGGGCGATGGAGCTGCTGGTCTGTTAGGTGCGTCTACGGCGTTGTGCAGAGCAAAAAGTTGCTCTTTTAAAAAAAGAGCTCCAAGGTACAAAGAGCAAACTGGGTAATGCTTTACAGCAGTTGGAGGTTGCCCAGGCATCATTTAGCTGTGCATGTGATGGTAAGTATTTGGTTTTGTTTTGTATGTTGCCAAAGATATGATTGTCATGGTGTAATATTTTTGTACTATGTAAATGTAATTTGTGTGCTTTTTTGTTGGCTGGAGTACAGTTAAGCGCTCAAACCACTGATCTATAATAGACAACTGGGTTGATTATGATGTCATAAAAAGTGCAGCCAGTACAATGCCATATTGGTATTCTGAAGTATTCACACTGATTATATTCACTTAAAGGAGAAGTTCACTTCCAGAACAAAACTTTAAATATCATTTAGTCATCCCTTTTTCATCCAAGATGTTCATGTCTTTCTTTCTTCAGTCGAAAAGAAATTGTTTCTTGAGGAAAATATTTTTGGGATTAACTCGATATAGTGGACTTCTATGGTGCCTCCAAGTTTGAACTTCCAAAATGCAGTTTAAATGCAGCTTGAAAAGGCTCTAAATGATCACAGGTGAGGAAAAAGGGTCTTTTGACTTTGTAAATACTGGGTCGGTACTTGTGTAGTGATGTAGGATGATTTTCAAGTTGGGGAAGAAAACAAGATGGGAGTTTTTTGACATACTCTAACTGTCTTGAACCAGAAAAGACAGAGTTCACGCTGAGCTAGAGAAGATGAGTGTTTGAGGTTAAAAAGTATACAAATTGTCAATTTGTTTCGGAAATGACCAATCGTTTTGCTAGAGAAGACACTTCTTCCCCATTTGGAGCTGTCACGGAGGCTGGATGAGAAATGAATGATCGAGATGAGTCCCCTTGTAGCGTGACGGAATACTCAAACGCGGAAGTGCACGAGTGAGCAGGTAAATCACGCAGTTGGTCTGAGAACGCTCCGATAAGGAGTTGAGATTTCCACCAAGAAATCCACGTTCTCACACGCACACAGACAGGTAGATAAGCGCTCCGTAGAGCAGAGAGTTTACTCACGTGAGTTGAGGAGATGAAGGGACCTGACGTGGAGTCGAGCATGAACTCAATGTACGGTGCAAAACAACACCTGCTTCCTGCTTACATACCTGCGTGAAGTTACTTCCGGGTCCTCGTGACCTCACGTGATCTGGTACGTGTGACAGTACCCCCCACTCCAGGACCGGCACCTGACGGTCCCGGAATGGAGGATACCCGACGACGGTAGTCCTGGATGAGAGTGGGGTCCAGGATGAACCGCCCGGGGACCCAAGACCGCTCCTCCGGACCGTAGCCCTCCCAATCGACGAGGTATTGGGTGCCACGGCCCCGGGTTCGCGAATCAAGGATCCTCCGGACGGTGTACGCAGGACCACCGTCGATGATCCGAACCGGGGGAGGTGCAGTGACCTGGGGAGACAGAGGGGAGAAGAAGACATGTTTAAGTTGTGATTGATGAAATACAGGATGGATCCGGAGGGAAGCAGGCAGCTGGAGCCGGAAGGTGACAGGGTTTAGACGGTGGGTGATCTTGTAGGGTCCAATGAATCGTGGGGTGAGTTTTTTAGAGTCCGACTTCAGATTTATGTTACGTGTGGAGAGGTAAACCCTGTCACCCACGTGGAACAATCGTCCCGGAGGGTGCCGGCAGCGGTGTTGGGTGGTGTATCGTTGATTGGCTCTTTGAATGGCAGTCCTGGCATGATTCCAGAGCCGCCGGCACCGGCGGACCAACTGTTGGGCGGACGGGACGTCAACCTCCGGTTCTTGATGTTCGAACACCGGAGGTTGGTACCCGTAGCATACCTCGAATGGGCTTAACTTGGTGGCCGAAGAGGTGTGTACGTTGTTGGAGAGCTCGGCCCAGAAACCCATGCAAGGGACTAGCGCAGCTCCGGTGGTCTTGGCAGGAGCGCTGATGTTCACCACAATGGTCAAATGGTGTTCTTGCGAGAGTCAGGGAGTCGATGGAGAGTTGGAGGGATGGGGAGGGGATGGGGAGCGCAGCTCGCCGGTCGATGGAGAGTTGGAGGTTTTGGAGCGAGCGCAGATGTTACATGCCTGGACGTACTCCTGTACGTCTCTCCTCAACGTCCTCCACCAAAACGCCCAGTCGATAAACGAGATGGTTCTCTGGACCCCCTGATGTCCTGCGAAAGTGGAATCGTGCCCCCACTGGAGAACTTCTCCGCAGAGGTGGTCAGGAACGAAGAGTCGCCCAGCGGGGGTCTCGGGTGGAGGGGGTTCCAGGCCGTGACTCTGGCGGACTCTCTCTTCTAACCCCCACTGGAGAGGAGCCAAGATGATATGAGGAGGCAGGACAGGCGCGGCCTCCGAGGAGATGGTGTCGCGCTGATGTTGGCGGGAGATGGCGTCTGCTTTAGTATTCTTCGAGCCGGGTCGGTAGGAGAGATGGAAATGGAAATGCTCTAAGAATAATGCCCACCGCGCCTGCCTGGGGTTAAGCTGTTTGGTCTGGCGGATGACGGTGAGGTTCTGGTGGTCGGTCCAGACGGTGAATGGGTCACTGCCGCCCTGAAGCCAGTGACGCCATTCTCCCAGAGCCCACTTGATGGCCAACAGTTCACGGTCCCCTACCCCGTTACACTGCTGAGTGGGATTAAATTTTCTTGAGAAAAAACTACAGGAGTGTAGTTTCTCGTCTGGACCACGTTGTGAGAGGACCGCCCCTACGCCCACATCGGAAGCGTCCACTTCGACAACGAAAGGTTTAGCCGGGTTGGGATGGATGAGGACTGGAGTGTTGGTGAACAGATGGCATAGCTTCTTGAATGCTTGGATGGCTTCGGGTGTAAGTTGGAATTCTCCTCGTGATGGCTTGGTGAGAGCAGTCAGAGGTGCTGCAGTTGCGCTGAAGCCCTGGATAAATCGCCGGTAGAAATTGGCGAACCCCAGAAAACGTTGCAGCTGTTTGAGCGACGTGGGTAGGGGCCACGAACGCACAGCCTCCAGCTTCTGGGGATCCATGGCCACACCCTGAGAGGATATTACGAAGCCAAGGAATGTGGTGGTGTGCTGGTGAAAGGCACATTTCTCCAACTTGCAGTACAACTAGGACATGCTGGGTGTGCTCCTCGAGGGTCTTAGAGTAAACGAGGATGTCATCCAAGTACGCGTAGCACCACCTACCCAGCATGTCCCGGAGGACGTCGTTGATGAATTGTTGAAAAACGGAGGACTGTTGCACAGACCAAACGGCATAACCAGGGTCTCGTAGTGGCCAGTGGGGGTTATGAAGGCCGTCTTCCACTCATCACCCTCCCTGATGCGGACCAAGTTGTATGCGCTCCGTAAGTCCAGCTTCGTGAAGAAGCGGGCACCAGAGAGGGCGTCCAGGGCGGTGTTGGTAAGAGGGAGTGGATGACGGTTTCTGATCGTGATTTGGTTGAGCCCCCGGTAGTCGACGCACGGACGGAGACCCCCGTCCTTCTTCACGAAGAAGAAGCCCGCGGCCGCCGGGGAGCTGGAAGGACGGATTGTGCCGGCCCAGAGTCCTTCAGCCACGTACTCCTCCATCGCCTGATGTTCGGCGGCCAACAGGGAGTACAGGTGGCCGCGGGGAGGTACCGCGCCCGACACGAGGTCAATCGCCAGATCGTAAGGTGGTGAGGTGGTAGGCGAGCTGCATGTCTCTTCCTGAATACCTCGGCCAGGTCGCGGTACGGAACGGGGATCCCCTCCAGCTTGACATCGGGGACCTCGGACTCCCCTGAACATGTCCCAGCCTTCGCCTGGAGACAGAGCTCCTGACAGGTCGCCCCCCAGTGGACAATTCTGTTGGTGGTCCAGGAGATGAATGGATCGTGCATGATGAGCCAAGGATGTCCCAGGATGATCGGTGGTGATGTGATTTTGGTGATGAAGAGGTGGATTTTTTCAAAGTGGTTACCGATGAGTAGGTGAAGTTCTTTGGTGCGTCGGGTGACGGGGCTGAAGTTGAGGGGGCGACCGTCAATGGCTGTTATGTTTAAAGGCTGGGATAACACCTCAGTCTCAATCCCCAATTGGGCAGCATAAGCCTGATCGATAAAATTCCCAGCCGCACCTGAGTCAACAAATGCGGTGGTCACGATCCGTCGGTGGCCCATGAGGATTGATACCTGAAGGAGCAGCCGGGAATTGGCGGGGTAGGATTGGTTGGCAGCGGAACCAGATGAAGACCTCCCCCTCTTCACCTGGTCTGGCCGTTTCCCGGACGCAAAGGGCAGATTGCACGATGGTGATCTGGGGAGGCGCAATAGGCACATAGCCCTTCGCGGTAGCGTCTGGCCCTTTCCGCTGCCGTCAGGGAGGTGCGTCCAATCTGCATGGGTTCCCCGGCTCCCGATGAGTGGGCCTCTGGAGCGGCTGGTGGAGGTGGAGATGGCGCAGCGACAGCGTGAGTGAGGGGTTGATCCAGATGACGGTGACGGAGGGTGGAGCCTGTGGAGAGAGAAGAAAAACGTTTAGTTGGATGGCTCATGCGTTGATCCACCTGGAGGGCGAGCTGGATCATGCCCTCCAGGGTGGCCGGCAGCTCATGCACAGCCAGCTCGTCTTTCAGACGGTTGGACAGTCCTTTGTAGAAGGCTGTGCGGAGCGCCTCGTCACTCCATGTAGTTTGAACAGCAAGAGTACGGAAGTCCATAGTGTATTTGCTGACGCTGCGCTCGCCCTGCCTCAGGTGGTACAGACGAGAATCCACCTCCACTTCGCTCTCAGGGTGTTGGAAGGCGGCCCTGAGCTGGGTGGTGAACTCGGGATACGAGTGGGCGGCTATCCCGTCAGCCTTCAGGACCGCCGCAGCCCACTCTGCTGCCTGCCCGGTGAGAAGTGAGATGAGAAGGGCAATCCTGCTGCGGTCTGATGGGTATCGTGTAGGCTGAAACAACAAGTTGGTGAGAAACACATCGCACCGGGTTCCGGATCCATCCCATTTATCCGGAAGTGCGATCTTGGGTTGAAGGGCAGGACGGACTGGCTCTGCGGGGGCAATCTGTGCAGCAGCCAGGTCATCATGATCCGCTTGCAGAGCGGTGAGGTCCGACTGGAGAACCCCGCACTCCGCCCGAAGACCCGCGGTTTCGGTACGGAGCGCGTGGACCTCCGCACGAAGCCCCACCAGGCAGCCGTGGCCTAATGGTTAGGGAGTTGGGCTTGTAACCAAAAGGTTGCAGGTTTGAGTCCCAGGTCCGGCGGGCATTGAAGGTGGGGGGAGTGAATAACCAGCGCTCTCTCCACCCTCAATACCACAACTGAGGTGAGTCCCTTGAGCAACCCACCGAACCCCTCCACAGGCGCCGCAGCGATAGCAATATGACTGCCCACTGCTCCAGGTGTGTGTTCACGGTGTGTGTGTGTGTGTGTGCGTTTGTTCACTACTCACTACTGTGTGTGTGCACTTGGATGGGTTAAATGAAGAAAACAAATTCCGAGTGTGGGTCACCATACTTGGCCTCACGTCACGTTCTTTCCTTCCTTAAATTTTTATTGTGGAAGTGAATTTCTCTTTTAATGTGAAATATATTAAAATGCTGTATAATGTTGTAAACTGATTCCTTTTGGATTAAGGTTTTGGCTGTTAGTCAGTGATGTCCTCTATCAGTGAAAAATTGTAATATGGCTTGTTAATTATTTGTGGTGACTTTACAGCATGATTGCAGTTAAGAAAATTTTGAGCAATCCAGTCATTTCTATAGATCAGTGGGTCCAAGTCAGTATAAATACTATAGTAACAGTGAATTTTGAGGTTACACTATTAAGTAGGCTATAAAGTAGTAAGATATTAAATTAAATGTTAATCATGTAATGTGTTATGTTATATCATCATCAAGAATATTGTTGTGTATACTATAGTAAATCGCAAGTCAATATTTAATATGTAGGAATTCAGATAACTGATTACTAAAAAATGTTTTCTTCAAAATGCATGTGAAAAACACAATGGTCTTATATTCAGGGTCTAGACTTTGACATGTTAGTAATACACATACAAAAATAGGTGGCGCTAAATACGTGTAAAACGAGTATGCCAAGTATGCAAATGTTGCGAGTGAAAAAATAAAAAGAAAAGCTTCCAGTGGCATGAGTCGTGACTGTCATGTTAGTGTAATGGGACAAAAAGTGCTTTGTAAGTGATTTTAAAATGTAAGACAGTACTCAGATTTGAAGACTAGAGTAAGTTTTCATGTCTGTTGTTAATGTAATTTTGGTAGGCTACTTTGAGATAGTAGAAACATATAAGTAATTGTTATATAAGTTAGATAGATACCTGTTATTTTATTTTTATATCAAAAAGTGTGTATTTTTAAATGTGATTGTACATTTTACCAGTATTTACCATACTTTCAAAACAAAAATTAAAATAGGAAAAATCTGCAGTATGAAAATAATTTTGAAATATTGTTTTTTCAAAAAAAAGGTACATCTTAAAATGGATGGTCTTCTTATAATAGGGGTCGTCTTGTATTTGGGTCAATATGGTATGAGTTGATGTTGTTGATTGCATGATCAAACAAGTAGGATGAAATAAAAAAATACTGTCATACAGGGGCGTCGTTAGGGCTAATCAATCGGGGCTCAAGCCCCGAAAGATTTTTCTTTAGCCCCGAATGTTTTTGTATCGCCGTATGATTTCCGAGGAATTCACAGAATTTGTCAAAGTTTGAATTAATTAATCAAAAGCCGGTCATTACACTTAAAGGGGTCATCGGATGCTAAGTTCACTTTTACATGTTGTTTGAACATTAATGTGTGTTGGTAGTGTATGTACAAATCTACCCTATAATGATAAAAATCCATGCAGTGGTTTTTAATTAAGAAGGAAAAATGAAAATCCCAAGTGTTTCCCTTGTTTTCCACAACTGTTAATGACCTTAATTTCCTTTATCCATTAAAGGGATATTTCATTTAACAAATAATATTGTCATTTACTCACATTCAAGTTGTTCCAAACCTGTTTTAATTCTTTGTTCTGCTAAACAGAGATATTTTGAAGAATTTTTGCAACCAAACCGTTCTGGGGCATCACTGACTTTCCATAAATTGGAAGTCAATGGTGCCCTAAAATGGTTTCGTTACAAACATTCTTTCATCCTTCAAAATAGTGTCCTTTGTGTTGAGCAAAGCAGAGAAATTCATACAGGTTTGTAACATCTTGAGAGTCAGTAACAATAATTTTAAATGTTTTATTTATTTCTTTTTTTGGGGTCAACTGGCATTTATATCACAGTCAGTCAGCATCTGGCCTTGTTTGAGGTTACAAGGGATTCACCTTGTTGTTGTGCTTTATTTTTAAAAGGATTTACCTGATTCCTGTTTTTGGAATTGCTTTCCTTTTGATACTTTTGAACTAGATAAACCTCACTAAACTTAAGGGAAACATGGTTAATTGTTTGTTTTTTGTTTGTTTGTATGTATGTATGTTTGTTTTGACTTGGAAATTGTTAGTAAATTTCACAATTACAAAGATACACATAACTTATGTTTTCTTTTCCTTGTATATTTAATCAAGAGGAAACTGACACAAGTGGAGATTCTGATGAGGTACAAGATCCAGAATACATTCCAGACTCCGAAGATACAGATACAGATACAGATGATGACCCTACAAATACAAAACTATTTGTTGACCCAAAAACACCAGTTAGCAATTCTGAAAAATCAACAGATAAAACCATAGAAGACAAACCTGCTGTTTCAAGCGGAGGGCAAAATTACTGCTTTGTTTGCCAAAAGGCAGTTTTCAAAATTGCTTGAGAAACTTCGGAATAGGGGAAACTTCATGCACATCAATGAAGTTCTAAAGAATAGATCTGGTTCACTCAAAGTCAAATGAAAAGCTAAAGGTCACAAGAACACAAAAGAATCACAAAAACTATGAATACTGTGCCCACTGTAAGGGGATGTTTTTAAGGCCCGAGTTGTGGAGACACATGAATAGGTGCTCCTCCAAACCAGGGGACAATGAGCATCATGGCAGAAAAGCGAGATCTTGGACTTCCAGCACTGGTGTGTCAGGGATCTGCAAGGAATGGGACCCAGATGCAAATGAGCAGACAAAGGTGATTTTATTAACAAGACGTAGAATACAACAGCAGGGAGAATGAGGAATAAACAGTCCAAACAGAGGGGCAAGGCAGACGATGACAATAATACGGGCAGGAGGGGTGACCACTGAGACCGTCAGAAATGACAATGGACTTGAGCACAGGAAAGGCAGCTCCAGAGGAAAGACTAGGCAGGAACCTGTAGCTTGATAAAGATCTCAGAAGCACCAGTCTTGCTGCCAGGTAGAGGCACACAGAACCAAAGACTAGATACTTGAGAGAGAGCGCTGCAGTCAGGTAGTAGGAGTCAGTGGCCCGGGAACTCTGGAAACAGGGCAGGACCGGACCAAACACAATAACAAACAAGACAAGACCCAAGACAGCACAAACACAACAAGACAGACAAAATGCAAAAACAGGCAAGAAACAATGGCTAACGAAACCAAAGTAAAGGCAAGGAATATCCAAAACTAGCCAAATTAAATAAACAAAAAGGTAAAAGAGCTTGGATCCTAAAAAGGAACTGAAACAACAGAAATAAAGTAATAAATAAAATACTAGATCAAAAGCAAAAAGTAAACTAGGCCAGAATGCACCAAAATAAAAAAATAAAAAAAACACTTAAGCAAGACACAAGAGAACCAAATAGAAACAAGGATACAAATTTGCAGGATAGGAGATCAAAAAGTCACTTAATCAGGATCAAAAGATTAACTTCAAGACCATAGATCTGAAAACACCACAACAAACCAGCAGAGACACAAGGAAAAAGAACCCAATATATGGAGCAGCACACACAAGGACCAGGTGCAGACAATCAAGCAGACAAGGGCTAAACAAGGGGGCGTGACCAGGGGAAACAAGGAGGTGGGACGAGAGGAGCACATGGCAGACACAAACATAAACAGAACCATGTGCTTAGACACAAAACAAACAGAGAAACATTGAATAAAGACAAGACAGTCAGGACAGGATCCTGACATGGTGAAGTCTGCGTGCTGTAGCACTGACGATGGCGTGCTTAAAATGTTAAGCAGTATGCATGATGACGAGATTTCAAATGTTGTTCGCAACGACTCTTGCCTGTTAAGGTTTGCAGAGTCTCTTTATAGCAAACATGGCCATGATGCATCAAAGCATGACTATATACATCAGAAAACCCGCCAGCTTGGACGTTTCTTACAGACTTTGCGGAGAAAGACCTCAATCCAAACTCTAGAGGATGCTATAAAACCAAGCAACTTTATGAAAGTCACTGAGGCGGTAAAGGAGACATCAGGATTTGAAAAAGATAAAAACAGTTACAAAACTCTATGTCACACCTTAACCAGGAAATCAAGGTCTTTAGGATCACTTGAAAAGCCACAGGCCAGTTGTGCAAGTTGGAAAGAAAATTTCCAGGACAGTGGGTCCCCAGGAGCAGGGTTGAAGATCTGTGTGTTACAGTATTCACTTACAGTATTTTAAATGACAATATTTTACAGGCCTTTACCATCACTTGAAGTTCATTTTACAATTTCATCTTACATTTTCTGTATAAATAGTTAAAAATATATGAATAGTTAAATAGCCATTTAAAATGTAGGTCAATTGTGATGGAATTGAATTGTGACTCGGGCTGAATTATGAGATGCCTCAAGATTCCCATCCCTACAATCTTCACAGGTCTATACTGTAGAAAGAAAGACCTTAGAATAAGGGATAGTTCACCCAAAAATGAACAATTTGTCATTCATTACTCACCCTCATGTTGTTCCAAACCCATAAGACCTTCATTCATCTTAGGAACACAAATTAAGATATTAATCTGACATCGTTAAAATGGTTCATCTGACATCAGTGGTTCAACCATAATTTTATGATTGTAACTGAGTGAGGGAGACGGGAAGGGGTGGATCCATATGCAAATCTTCATTAAACAAAAACAAAGTCAAAACAGCAGGCAGGGTCGAACATCGGCAAACGGGTATATGAGGATAAAACACAAGAGTAATCCAAGACAGGCGAGGGTAGATCAACGGCGAACGTAATCCAAAGGGTAATCCAATAGACATGCAAGAGTTCATATGAGGCGCAAATAGTCCGAAATGGCAAGACGAAAGATAAATCCACGACAGGCGAAGATGATGATTCGAGGGCAGGCTGCTGACTAAACAAGATGAGAACATGCTAGGAAAACAAAACTAAGAAGACCAGACTAGACATAGGAAACTTGGAAATGGCTCCGTAATTATTGCTAACAGTTGGAGAGTGCTAAATGCTATGCAATACTCAGCCCAGATTAGTGGGAAGAGCCTCGTATTTATACTATTCGTGATTAGTTGCAGCTGTGTGCGTGGTAAGTGAGGAAATGGCAGGGTGACCTCTGGTGGTGGGCAGACCGGACAGAGCACCCCCCCCCCCAAGGAGCAGCTTCCAGATGATCCAAATAAGCGACGGCAGAGCAGATGGAACAGGAGCCCACCAGGGCGGAGCAGACGGGGCAGGAGCCCTCCAGGGCTGAACAGAGACCCTCGGCAGAGACTGGGACAGACAGAGCATCTGAGGCAGGACCGGCAGAGCAGGGAGCCAGGGCAGAGCCAGCAGGGCAAGCGAAGCTGAGGACCACCAGAGCTGAACTGAAGACCTCCACGCCAGAGCAGACGGAGCAGGAGACCACGACGGCAGAGCAGACAGAGCAGGAGCCCACCAGGGCAGAGCAGTTGAAACAGGAGACCACCACGGCAAAGCAGGAGCCCATCAGGGTGGAGCAGACAGGGCAGGAGCCTTCCAGGACTGAGCAGAGACCCACGGCAGAGACTGGGATCTGGGGAAAATGGAGACAGAAGAGGCCAGGACAGGGCAGAGCTAGAGATCTGCACGGGGTTTAAACTGAAGCCCGAACCCGGCCCATACCCAAGATCGTCTGACCCGACCCCACCCGTCCCAAGGAGCACTGTTAAATTTAGAGCCCGAACCAGACCCGAACCCGAAATTGGTTTTCACAACGAGTAACTAAACTTTTTAAATATGCTGTATTTCGCTATGGCATGCAACGGCCAGTAAACAAGTACAAAAAAAGAGTTTCATTAAGGCTCACGGCTGATTCAACATACAAGGCAAAAAAAGCACTTACCAGTTAGGAAATTTTACGAACAACAGGTGCAATGGTCACATAAATTTGCGGAGTTTTTTAATGGTTGTAACAACAAGATAATAATTCTTCCACTGTGCAGTTTTCTTTGTAAACCGTTTGTAAAAAGTTTTTCTGCGCTCAACTTGCTAATAAGCATATGCCGTTTGCCATGTTGTGAAAGAGAGACTGCTAGATCAGGGCAGACACAAGAGCAAAACGAATTTCATTTTAAATATAGCCTATTCAACAAACATCACAAAGAGCAGACAAAGCAAGAGCCCACCACAGCGGAGCAGGAGTCCACCAGGGTGTAGTGTTGTTTTTGGCGGCCTGTTTTAATTTTAGTTTTAGTCTAGTCTTTGTGTGAAGCTGTCATTTTAGTTTTTATTAGTTTTAAATTCTATTTTAGTCTGACAAAACTAGTCTGAGCATTTTAGTCTTATTTTAGTCAGAATTATCCATGACTATTTTCATCTAGTTTTAGTCGATGAAAACTGATGACATTTTAGTCTAGTTTTAGTCAATGAAAATTCTATTTTAGTCTGACAAAACTAGCTACAGTATTTGGCCAACAAGGGATGCTTAGCAGTGTTGGGCAAGTTACTTCCAAAATGTAATACATTATATATTACTAGTTACTGTCTTTTAAAAAGAATTAGTTACATTACAATATTACTATCTCTGAATTGTAATGCGTTACACTACTTTTGATTTATTTTTACCAAAATATCTACAGAAGTATGACTAGGCATTATAAAATACCAAAATGTGGTTTATTGCAGCTCATTATGCATCCAGTGGAGGGTATCGAGGTAGGTCTATATAATAAATAAAATTATAAAAAAATTATAAAATCATATTTAGACTGGTATGTAGGTCGAAATTAACGTTATGGTTTAGGTTAAACACAGATAAGCACAAAATTATTACATTTATAATAATGCCGGTAAATAAAGTGAAATGTTGTAATGTACAAACAATAAACAATACCTAACCTATAGACTATTTTGAACAGTTTTCGGAACAAAACAAGAATAAAATATATATATAAGTTGCTAAACAAGCCAAAACAAATTAGGCTAATTTAAAGCAAAACTGAAAGCAAACATGTTGTTCTCACACAGCCTACCTCTCTCATTTGGCATGAATTTGAATGCTAAACTATTATTTATTAGTAAACCAAGCTTTGTAATGTACGTAAAAACATCCTCACATTAGCAAATATGTGTTTGGCCCGACCTCAGGCTGAACGACACGGATTGTACTACGCAGTACGCAATATTTTAATGAATCAGTGTATATGTTTGTTGACTGTATTTTATTCTGATAATGAACAGGCTGCGTTTGCTGTATGTGTGTGCGTGATGCGCCGGCGCGATCGAACAGCTGAAACAAACAACAAAAAAATACTCAGTCATTTTTGGTCATACAGATCATTCGAAATTGCAGCATGTTTACTATTATTTCTGTCATCTCGTTTTTCTTTCCGTGAACTTTCGACGAGCACCGTGCCACACAAACCAAACTTAGCAGCATATGTCACTCAGTCTTTTCCTTTCGTTTTGTTAATCTGTTAATTAGGCTCTTTATTAAGTTAAATATATTTCACGTATTCATTCATTTTATATATAGACTATGATTTGATAAAAACAGATTTTGTTATTTTTAGTTTAACTTATTTTCTACACTGGTCCGCCGCATTCTTTCTCTTCTCCGACCCCGCAGGGGTCTTCTCTCTCTCTCTCTCTCTCTCTCTCTCTCTCTCTGAGTCGGAGTGCATGCTGGGAGTGAGTGGACGGAGCCGTTTTGGCGTGGGTGAGAGTATCTCTCTGTTGGAGTGAGTTTTCTTGTGTCTTTGATCCTTTTTCCTTTCTGTTATTCATAGGGTTAGTTAGAGGATTCTTTACCCCTGACTTTGGTCAGTGAGTGAGGATGAATTCTCAGAGTGATCCGTTAAATCTGTCAGCGAAACTAAGCATTGATGGCAAAGATTACACTATTTTTATTAGTTCCGACTCGATGAGATGCTTTGTTTGCGGTGATTTTGGACATGTAAGACAAACCTGCCCGAATCGAGACTGCGGCTCCGGTTGCGAATGCGGAGAACAGCGAGAGGGCGGCGTTATTGGAAAACGACACAATGGATTCAGAGCCTGCCTCTGGAGGTATGACTAAACTTTATTCTGTTCAGCAGATTAATAACTTTCTTGATGTTACAAAGGGGCTTCGCAAACCCAAAATTGAGTCATATTTTCCTGATTTAAAAGTGTTTTTGCTATCTGGTACAATGGCTATGAGAAAAGCTTCCTTTGATGAACTTGACAAACCCAAACGGTACCGTCTTAAAAAGCTTCTTAGTAATGTTAGAAGTTCCTTAAACGTACAAGGTAAAAAATGACTGTGGTTTGGTTACCTGGAAAACATTCTTGTGGATTGGTGTTACTGAGTGTCTATTTTATACTTCTTTTTATGGTACCTTTGAGACTTTGTTCATTAAACATCAATGGGTGTCGTGATGCTATGAAAAGGGGTAGTCTTTTTGATTATGTTACAGGTCCTTCTCAAAAAATTAGCATATTGTGATAAAGTTCATTATTTTCTGTAATGTACTGATAAACATTAGACTTTCATATATTTTAGATTCATTACACACAACTGAAGTAGTTCAAGCCTTTTATTGTTTTAATATTGATGATTTTGGCATACAGCTCATGGAAACCCAAAATTCCTATCTCAAAAAATTAGCATATTTCATCCAACCAATAAAAGAAAAGTGTTTTTAATACAAAAAAAGTCAACCATCAAATAATTATGTTCAGTTATGCACTCAATACTTGGTCGGGAATCCTTTTGCAGAAATGACTGCTTCAATGCGGCGTGGCATGGAGGCAATCAGCCTGTGGCACTGCTGAGGTGTTATGGAGGCCCAGGATGCTTCGATAGCAGCCTTAAGCTCATCCAGAGTGTTGGGTCTTGCGTCTCTCAACTTTCTCTTCACAATATCCCACAGATTCTCTATGGGGTTCAGGTCAATTGAGTTGGCAGGCCAATTGAGCACAGTAATACCATGGTCAGTAAACCATTTACCAGTGGTTTTGGCACTGTGAGCAGGTGCCAGGTCGTGCTGAAAAATGAAATCTTCATCTCCATAAAGCTTTTCAGCAGATGGAAGCATGAAGTGCTCCAAAATCTCCTGATAGCTAGCTGCATTGACCCTGCCCTTGATAAAACACAGTGGACCAACACCAGCAGCTGACATGGCACCCCAGACCATCACTGACTGTGGGTACTTGACACTGGACTTCAGGCATTTTGGCATTTCCCTCTCCCCAGTCTTCCTCCAGACTCTGGCACCTTGATTTCCGAATGACATGCAAAATTTGCTTTCATCCGAAAAAAGTACTTTGGACCAGTGAGCAACAGTCCAGTGCTGCTTCTCTGTAGCCCAGGTCAGGCGTTTCTGCCGCCGTTTCTGGTTCAAAAGTGGCTTGACCTGGGGAATGCGGCACCTGTAGCCCATTTCCTGCACACGCCTGTACACGGTGGCTCTGGATGTTTCTACTCCAGACTCAGTCCACTGCTTCCGCAGGTCCCCCAATGTCTGGAATCGGTCCTTCTCCACAATCTTCCTCAGGGTCCGGTCACTTCTTCTCGTTGTGCAGCGTTTTCTGCCACACTTTTTCCTTCCCACAGACTTCCCATTGAGGTGCCTTGATACAGCACTCTGGGAACAGCCTATTTGTTCAGAAATTTCTTTCTGTGTCTTACCCTCTTGCTTGAGGGTGTCAGTGATGGCCTTCTGGACAGCAGTCAGGTCAGCAGTCTTACCCATGATTGCAGTTTTGAGTAATGAACCAGGCTGGGAGTTTTTAAAAGCCTCAGGAATCTTTTGCAGGTGTTTAGAGTTAATTAGTTGATTCAGATGATTAGGTTAATAGCTCGTTTAGAGAACCTTTTCATGATATGCTAATTTTTTGAGATAGGAATTTTGGGTTTCCATGAGCTGTATGCCAAAATCATCAATATTAAAACAATAAAAGGCTTGAACTACTTCAGTTGTGTGTAATGAATCTAAAATATATGAAAGTCTAATGTTTATCAGTACATTACAGAAAATAATGAACTTTATCACAATATGCTAATTTTTTGAGAAGGACCTGTATGTTGAAGAGTGCCGGGGTGGCATTTTTACAGGAAACACACACAGACGTGAATAATCAAATACAGTGGCTGAGTGAATGGAAGGGCCAGGCGATATTGAGTCATGGCTCTAATGTCAGTGCAGGGGTGGCCATACTGCTGGCACCTGATTACAAAGAGCAACCTGTTAGTATTTTTGAATTAGTTTCTGGTCGATTGTTGAGAGTTGATGTAACTATTAATGCCATTGATTTTTCTTTTGTTAATGTGTATGCACCTAATATTGGGTCAGAACGTGTTATTTTCTTTGAAAAACTTAAAGTGGCCTTAAGTCATGTTTCTCATGATAGGACCATTGTACTAGCTGGTGATTTTAATTGTACTTTAAGTCATACTTTGGACAGGAACCATGAAGAACCCTACAGCAAATCAGCAGATGTGCTTCGGTCTTTAATTGTTTATCATGATATTGTTGATGTTTGGAGAGAATCATTTCCTCAGGTTAGGCAATATACCTGGGTGAAAGTAAACTCCAATATGTTATCTGGGGCTAGGCTGGATAGGATTTATGTACAAAAAAGTAAGAGAGACCTATTTTATAACAGCTGTATTTTTCCTACTGCTTTGTCTGATCATCATGTTGTATCTATTGATGTTATCACTGCAGAAAGCACCTTTACACATTCCTATTGGAAATTTAATAGCAGATTACTTTTAGATCACAACTTTGTGCACTCTTTCACTCATTTCTGGGAGATCTGGAGAGAGAGGAAAACACAGTATAAGTCCTTGAGCCAGTGGTGGGACATTGGCAAAATTCAAATTAAAGTGTTTTGCCAAGGTTATTCTGCTTGTATTAAAAGTTCTTTGGCCAATGAGATGGCACAGCTCGAACGAGAGATACTTCAACTTAATTTTGAAGAGGACATTGTTGATACTACTAAGTCTTTGGAACGCAACAAATTTCTTTTGCGGAATCTTTTGGAGGAAAGAGCCCAGGAGATGCTTGTTCGTGCTAGATTTTTAACTTTTAATAGTATGGACGCACCTACATCTTTTTTCTTTGACCTGGAGAAGAAGGCTGTGGAGAAGAAGATTTTAGGCTGTTTAAAACTTCCGGAGGGGAGAAGGATCACTGATGGTCATGGGATTATTTCATATGCACTGTCTTTTTATGAAGATCTTTACAGAGCTGAACCTTGTGATGAGGAGATGGCTGATCTTCTCCTTCAGGATTTACCTCAGTTTTCAGAAGGGGACAAATCCATGCTTGATAAACTATTGACTTTTGAGGAATTATCTGTAGCTGTTCAGGAGATGTCTTCTGGCAAAGCTCCAGGATTGGATGGACTTAACGCAGAATTTTATAAACATTTTTGGCCTGTTATTGGAAAGGATTTGTTCTCTGTTTTTATGAAGAGTCTTAATAGAGGTACACTTCCAACTAGTCTACGTAGAGCTGTGGTCACCCTTTTGCCTAAAAAGGGCGATCCTGAAGACATCAGATGCTGGTGTCCAGTCTCCTTACTTGGAGTTGACTATAAGATACTTTCAAAGTCTTTAACTAACAGGATTAAACTCTACATTTCTTCAGTGATTCATGCTGATCATTCATACTGCATTCCAGGAAGGACTATCTTCGATAATATTTTTTTGGTTCGGGACTTGATTTCTTTTGCTAAGGTACACAGTCTTAACATTGGTTTTGTCTCTTTGGACCAGGAGAAAGCCTTTGATCGGGTGGATCATGGATTCCTGTTTAAGTGCCTTGAGGCTTTTGGCTTCGGTCCGTCTATTATTGCCTATATAAGACTATTGTATACTGACACGTATAGCATGCTCAAAATTAATGGTACTCTACCTTTCAGAGTAAGCAGAGGCATAAGGCAGGGGTGTGGTCTCTCGGGAATCCTATATGCCATTGCTATCAAACCTTTATTGGTCGCACTAAGAAGCAAGCTGGGTGGCATATCAACAGTGTGCCCGTCTACCTCGGAGCTGATAACTGCTAAACTTATTGCCTATGCTGACGATGTTACTGTTATTATTAGAACTGGGATGGTATTTTTGAAAAAGTTTCTGGACGTTTACAAAGATGGAAATGGATTTTATCTCAATTGTCATATAGGGGAAGAGTGCTCATTATTAACAATTTGATAGCTTCCATGATGTGGCATCGCTTAAATGTACTTGACACACCAAAAGATTTGTTGCAACGTTTGCAGAAGACTTTTGTTGATTTTTTCTGGGATGGTTATCATTGGCTTTCCCCCTGCAGTTCTTTATTTGCCAGTGAATGAAGGGGGCCAATGATTGATTGATTTGGCAGCTAAAATTAAAGCTATGAGGTTAAAGGCAGTACAAAACCTACTCTACCCTGTGGATTTTAGGCCATGGGTGTCATTTGGTCTGGCTTTGCTCAGAACTTTTGGTGGGTTCTGTCTTGATAAGCAATTGTTTTTGATGTCGTCTTGTGATGTAAATCTTTTAACTAATGTAAAATTTTATGGTTCTATGCTAAATGTTTGGAAAAGTTTTAAACTGACTAGACATGAAAACAATCATTTCGGCCTTGAAGAACCACTGTTTTATAACTCTCTTTTAGGGGATAATATTTGTACATCTAGTACAGTTGTTAAAGTTTTCATGGGAAAAGGATTGACCAAAGTTTCAGATTTGGTTAATACTTCATCTAAAACATGGAGGTCAGTGGTGGATATTTGCAATCAGGCTGGTTTTAGATCAGTCAGGATGGTAGAGCAGCTCATATGTGGGCTAAAAGCAGCTCTTCCCTCCACACTCCTCCTGTTTGTTAATAGTTTTCTGTCCGGAGGCCCTTCTAGAGTGTTTTTTCCTAAGTTATTTGTGTCTCCCAAGGTTTGTGTTGAAGATGGGCGGGAAGGAAAACTGTTGAAATTTGATAGATTACAAGAGCTTGATTTTCAGCTTGCTGGAAAGAGAGACCTCTATCAGTTATGTGTCAAAATTGATTATTTTGAGCATATTAAAGATAGAGGTGATACAAAATGGAGAGATTTTTTAACAGTTTCTGCTGACCTTTCTCCTTCTTGGAGGCTTTTCTATAAGGGTCCTCTGCCTAAACGATCTGGAGATTTGCAGTGGAGGTTACTACACTGTGCATTGCCCACCAATTCTCACATCTCTAAATTCAACTTGAATATTTCGTCATCTTGTATCTTCTGTTCTTTACCAGAATCTGTTTTTCATGCTTTCACTGAGTGCTTTAGATTGGCTCCGTTATTTACACTGATACAAGGTTTACTTGGGAACTTGGGTTTTGTTTTTAACAAAACACTTTTTATCTATGGTTGTAAGTATTCAAAAGTGCACAGACAGCAGTGCACTGTAGCAAACTTCATAATCGGACAAGCCAAATTAGCCATCTGGAAGTCTTGTAGATTGGCGGCTGAAGGGCGAAATATAAATGTTCTTCAGCTTTTCACTGCTTTGGTGGAATCTAGAATAAGAGTGGAGCATAGATTCTTTCAAATGACAAATAACTTGCTTGAGTTTGAGTTCAAATGGTGTGTGAATGGAGCCTTATCGTCACTTTGTGAGGATGGGGAAATAATGTTTAATTGGTGATATCTTTGTTATTTTGAGTAGGACTGTTTGTTATTCTTCTTGTTTGTTTGTTTGTTTTTTGTTTGTTTTTTTATTATCAACATATATGCCTCTCGAACACATTGAAAGGTGATTTGTGTGGCGTGTAATGTAGCGTTTGGTTTTAGATGTTTTAATAAAGTGGGTTAAAAGTCAAAAAGTCTCTCTCTCTCTCTCTCTCTCTCTCTTCCGGTGTGACTGTTGGGAGCGAGCGTGCGGATTGAGTGGCTTGAGCGCAGGTGGTTTCTGTGAGTGAACCTTTTTTCCTTTCTCTTTCTTTCTGGTTTTTTGCTTTGTTGCTTGTTTTTTTCGTTTTACGTTGTAGTTGTTTTGGGCCGCGTGCTACCTGTTTTATCGGGAGCATGACGGCTCCGCGCTCGCAATGTTTGGGTTCACTGACCCGGCGTCATGGAGTAAAAGTGGCGTCTGCGGTTAGTGTAGAGAAATGTTGCCTGGCAGTGGGTGATGTTGTTGGGCATGAAAATATACTGTCTGCCTCTAGGATGAATAATGCCACTGTTATTTTTCTTAGCACTGTTGAAAAGGCTAATGATTTAGTTGAGGCAGGAATAATTGTTGATGATCTTTTTACCCCTGTACTTCCACTCTCTACACCATCAAAGAAAGTCACATTATCCAATGTTCCACCGTTCTTAAGTGATGAGATATTAGCTAGAGCTTTGTCTCGTTACGGCAAACTAGTCTCTCCTATTAAAAAGATCCCTATCAGTAGTGAATCACCCTTACTAAAACACGTTGTTTCATTTAGGCGTTTTGTTTATATGATTATGAATGACGATGCTGATTTGGACGTGTCTTTGCACTTTCGGGTTGATGAGTATGATTACATTATTTATGCAACAACTGACAAAATTAAATGTTTAAATTGCGGACAGCCCGGCCATTAAATCCCTGTTTGTCCCGCAAAGATCTCGAGCAACCCGTTAGCTGATGGTGATCCAGGTACTGGTAGTACCGTTGTGGTAGTAAACAGGCCCGATGAAGCAAGTTTGTCAGATGGGGTTCCGGGGGGTTCCGGGGGTTCCGGGTGTATCAGGGATACGAGTAATGAAGGACAAAAATGATGATGATTTACCTGTGATCACGGTAACTGACGCTAATGAATTGGCGCATGAAAACACAGTGCTTAATACCCAGGCGGAGGTAACCGCTATTGAGACAGACAGGCATTTAAATAATGCTTTTGATAATGACTTGCATTCTTCTGAGAGGAATATATGTGATGACACTCGAATGGAAACAGGGCAGGCAGATTTTAAAGTCCCGTTAAAGAGGAAGAAGTCTGGTAAGGGACTGATTGTTAGACATGCAAAGAAAGCAGATACAACTGAGTTGAGTGATAAAGATGAAACAGAAAGTGACAGTGAATCTTCTGATTCAAGTGTTAGTCTTTCTCAGAGTGATTTCTCTGGTCGTCATTATGAGGTAGATGACATTAAACTGTTCCTCAGAGCTACCAAAAATAAGAGGGGAGTACACGTCAATGAATATTTTCCAGACATTAAGCAGTTTGTTGAGAAAACAAAGTGTTTCATGATGGAGTGCTCCTTTACAAACAAAGAAGTCTATCAGCTGAAAAAAATAGTAAGGAAACTTAACTCTGAGCTTAGTAATGAGGACAGTGAAAAAGCCTAAGTCCACATTTTTTAGTATTATTTTCTTGTGGGCAGGGATGTTTCTTTCTTTCTTTTCTTTTTTCTATTATTTAAATATGTGTCATGTTAACGTTGCTACCTTGAATGTGAATGGTGCTAAAGATGTGCACAAAAGAGCTGAACTATTTGAATTAATTAATCAGAAAAAAATTGATGTCACTCTGTTACAAGAGACACATACTGATTTTAAAAATGCTGCTGATTGGGCAGTTGAATGGAATGGGATTGCTATTTTAAGTCATAATACTTCACTTAGTGGTGGGGTTGCTATTCTTTTTGCTAAGAGTTTCAGCCCTCACTCTTATCAGGATGAAGAGGTAATTAAAGGCAGACTTTTGAAAGTAAGAGCTTCTTTTGAAAATGTTGTACTTGTTTTTATTTGTGTGTACATACCAACCTCAGCTGTTCAAAGGAATGTTATTTCTTAATACTTTGTGCTCTGTTTTACAAAATGTTAATGATGATGATTATTTATTTTTGGGTGGTGATTTTAATTGCACAATCTAACTTGGATAGGAATCACATTGAACCCCACTTACCTTCACGTCAACGTCTTGTTCAGCTCACAAAAACACACAAACTTGTCGATATTTGGAGACAGCTTAATGGAGATCAGAAACAATACACTTGGACTCATGTTCGTGATAACATGATTTCTTTGGCAAGACTAGATAGGTTTTATGTCTTTAAACATCATGGAAGTATAGTTAAGAGTTGTTTTATTACCCCATCATGTCTTTCAGATCATAGTATGGTGCAGTGCTGTATTTTTTAAAACTCTATTAAGCCAAGAAGTGCTTACTGGCATTTAAATACTGCTTTATTGTCTGATAAGTGTTTTAAAGAAGGTTTTAAAACATTTCGGAATGTTTATAAAACTACAAAAAACTCTTTTAGAACACTTCAGCAATGGTGGGATTTTGGGAAAGTCCAGATAAAACAGTTTTGTCAGCAATACTCTCAGAACGTCACTAGAGAGGTAACCTTGATTTTAAACACCTTAGAGACTGATCTTTTAAAATTGCAAGAATTGGTTCACTTGCCTGGAAACCAGAGTGATGTGGAGTCTCTTATAAAAAAGAAGAAGACTCAGTTGTCTGACCTATTAGGGGTTAAAGCACAGGGTGCTCTGGTCAGGTCTCGGTTTTTAAGTGTAAATGAGATGGATATACCGTCAAAGTTTTTCTTCAGTTTGGAAAGGAAGATTGGACAGAACAGAGTCATTCATGCCTTACGTTCAGAATCTGGAGCTTTATTAACTGACCTCAAAGACATTTGTAAGAGAGCAGTCGGTTTTTATGAGTCTTTATACAAAAATGAACTGGGTCCTAATTATAGGGATGACAGTGATTTTTTTTGTTAATCTTCCTCAAGTGCCGGAGGAAGTTAATACAAAAATTTCAGGTGCCTTGACTATGGGAGAACTGTGCAAAGCCCTCCAGGGTATGGAGCTGGGTAAAGCACCAGGGATCGATGGTCTGCCTGTTGACTTTTATAAGTCTTTTTGGTCAGAGCTTGGAGAAGACTTGCTGGAGGTACTGAATGACAGTTTAGCCGGAGGGCTGCTGCCGTTGAGTTGCTGCAGGGCAGTCTTGACTCTCTTACCCAAAAAAGGGTGACCTGACGGATATCAAGTGCTGGCGGCCAGTCTCCCTCCTGTGTAGTGACCACAAGATGCTCTCTAAAGTTTTAGCTAATCGGCTGGCGGGGGTCATGGACCAAGTTATACATCCTGACCAGACATACTGTGTCCCTGGTAGGTCAATTTTTGATAATGTTTCCCTGATTAGAGATCTTCTTGATGTCTCTAAGATGCTAAATTTAGACTGTGGTTTAATATCATTGGATCAAGAGAAAGCCTTTGATCGTGTGGAGCATGTTTATTTATGGAGAGTTTTGGAATCCTTTGGTTTTTGTAAAAACTTTATAGATCAGGTGAAAGTTCTCTAGTGACGTTCAGAGTATTCTCAAGGTGAACGGTGGTTTATGTGCTCCTTTTAGAGCTTGTAGAGGCATTAGACAGGGGTGTTCACTCTCTGGTATGCTCTACTCCAGGGGTCACCAAGCTTGATCCTGGAGGGCCGGTGTCCTACACAGTTTACCTCCAACTTTCCTCAACACACCTGCCTGGAAGTTTCAGGTATACCTAGTAAGACCTTGATTAGCTGGTTCAGGTGTGTTTGATTAGGGTTGGAGCTAAACTCTGCAGGGACACTGGCCCTCCAGGACCGGATCTAGTGACCCTTGCTCTACTCTTTGGCCATAGAGCCGTTATTACAGCAAATAAGAATGAAACTTCATGGTATATCTTTGCCAAATTGTGATAGTAATCTCTTATTGTCAGCATATGCTGATGATATAGTAGTTATGATTAGCAAGCAATGTGATGTACAGGTTTTATCTGAATTGCTTGGCAAATTCAAGGTTTTATCTTCTGCTAATGTAAATTGGAATAAAAGTGAAGCACTGTTGTTAGGAAGCTGGAAAAGTGGAAAACCAACATTGGGGAAAAGAAGGTTTTAAATATCTGGGAGTTTTTTTAGGTGATGAGACAATAGTACAGAAAAACTGGGAAGGTCTATTTGAAAAAATCAAAGGTCGTCTAGAAAAATGGAAGTTTTTGTCCCCAAAATTGTCATATAGAGGGCGCATTTTAATTGTTAATAATTTGGTGGCGTCTTCCTTATGGCATAAATTTGCCTGTGTAGATCCTCCTTTGCAGTTGCTTTCAAAATTTCAGGCTGTCCTGGTGGACTTTTTTTGGGATAAATTTCATTGGGTCTCACAAAATAAATTGTTTTTGCCTAAGGAGGAAGGCGGTCAAGGACTTGTACATCTCCAAAGCAGAATTGCAACCTTTCGTCTGCAGTTTGTGCAAAGACTGTTGGATGGACCTTCAAATTTTAGCTGGCGTGCTGTTTCATCCCTGGTTTTACGGAGTTTTGCATGGTTGGGGCTGGACAAAGCACTTTTTTTGCTGGATCCCCTGAAGCTGCACAGCAAAATCCCCAGTGTTAATTTAACACTCTGAGTGTGGACACATATAAACACTGAAGCAGTGTTAAAGTTAACACTGAAGCAGTGTTGAAGTTAATGAGATAATTAGGTGATTAACGAAGTGATGACTGATCATTATTGAAGACACCTGATGTTAATAAGCAGAATCACCAAAGGAGAAAACCAACATTTTTAAGCAACCATTATAGTGGTCAGTGTTTGCATTAGTTGGGCTCTTGACCCTTAAATCATCAATATTAGATCTTGTTTGGCTGCAGTTACTGAGTTATAACAGCCAGACAAGCAAAGAGCAAAAGTCAATAAGATGGCATTGATTGTGCTTGACTTGATCATCATATAGTGACAAAGTATTTGACATAGAATTTTCTTACAGATTACAAAAAAACTGTGAACAAAAGATCAGTCAGTTTTGCCATAATCAGATGATGAAAAAAAGTTTATCTTAATTTAGACACACAGACATGAAGAATCAGTGTGAGAATCACAACAACGGTGACCATCAAAAAGCGTGTTGTAGCCAATCAGAACTCATCCATGACTCCCATCATGCATTGGGGCATGAATAAATTATGAGAGTTCAGAGTTGATCTGTTTATCTGAATATGTCGTTTGTCACCATTGTTGAGATTCATGGGCTGGTTCTTGATGTCTATGTGTGCCTAGGTGAAATACTTTTTTTTTTTTTTAAACAGGCTGTAAATAAAATCTTTCCAAAATGTATAGGAAGAGCTGGATCTTCTGTGGGTTGTCAAGGCTTTTACAATAAGCAAAAAAAAAAAAAAAACCTAACTTAGAGATTAGACTCTAGGTGATTTACATCAAACAATGAATATGTTAAAACATAATCACCTGGTGACTTGAGCTTTTGGCTTGTCTGGCTGTTTCAACTCAAATACAGCAGCCAAACAAAATCTAGTATTATAGATTTAAGGGTCAAGAGCCCAACTAATGCAAACATTGACCACTATAATGGTTGCTTAAAAATGCTGGTTTTCTCCTTTGGTAATTCTGCTTATTAACATCAGGTGTCTTCAATAATGATCAATCATCACTTTGTTAATCACCTAATTATCTCATTACCTTCAACACTGCTTCAGTGCTAATTTTAACACTGCTTCAGTGTTTATATGTGTCCACACTCAGAGTGTTAAATTAACACTGGGGATTTTGCTGTGTGGATACCTCTACATTGCCAATTTTTTATAAGAACATTTTTAAGGTTTGGAGCCTCTTTGTTGTTCAGCGATCAGAAGACTCACTTTCTCTTCATTGGTTACTAGAGGAGCCCTTAATCTATGGTTCTCGGTTGGACTTAACGGACAGCTCTATTTTTCCTGGACTTAGTAAGTTGCTAATTGATCACAATACTATTATTCTGAGACAGCTGCTGAATATTGTAGGACCAGGTTTTAAGAATGAAGCAGCATTAGCTCAACACGTGGGAATCAGGGCCCGTATCCCTAAAGAATTTTTGTGCAAAAAGTGGCTCCTAGCGGCCAAATTCTAAGAAAATTCATGACGTTTTCTTAGAATTTCCCCTAAAAGTGACACGAAAATCCCAGTTAATATAAAAGCTATTCCTCAAGATTCCTAGTGCTTAAAAGGGCTCCTAAGGCGAGATCTGCTAGGAGCAGGGAAGAGGACTTTTAGTGGCTTAGGAGTTCCCCTAAGCAGCTGCACAAAATGGCCAACAGAGGAGGCAGGAGAGATGTCCTGCAAACACTGGATGACAGGGAATTATTGAGACGCTACAGATTGGATCGTGCAGGAATCATGTTTGTGGTGGATCTCCTTAGAGATGCAATTCGTTCACCAACTGGGCCAGCAACAAACCTTGCTCCTCAGTCCAGTTCGGCTTGCGATTCCTTTTTTTCTCCATTTTCTGTGTTTGTAGGATATTTGTTAACAAGCCTTCATAAATAGACCAGCCAGCAATCACAGACATTGATAAAAGCTGAGCCGTGTTACCCTCGTTAAGACCACACTGAGTTGTAACGTTGTAATTTCTACTTCATTAAGGACAGCCCCTTGAGATAGGCCATCTTGTTTTCAATGGGGTCCATATGGGAGTGAAAGTACAAAATATGCCAGCTAGGATATTAATATGAGCAAATAAGACACAAATCATTATTTGAACAGGGTGTAATGAGCTTAAGTTTTCACATATTTTAGATTCTAATGTTAGGCTATAACTCCTACAGCTTACTATTCATTTTCCAGATATTTTCTTGAATGTGAAATATTATTTACAATTACAGTCTGCATAAGATTAGAGTGTATAATTATGTTTATTGATTTGAGGGTACATCCTTTGCTCATTATCACCAAAAGTTCATTTTCATCAAACTTGTAGGATCAACCAATCACGGCTTTTGAAATGATGACTCATACCTAGCAACAGGGTCAACCACACCTCCTCACTAAGATAGGATTTTCCATCCATTCCTTGCTCAGAGTTCACTGAAAATGTTCTGGAATCACTTCTAAGCTAAAACTCCTGGCAAGGAATTTTTAGGTTAAGTTAGGTGCTCTCTGAGAGGATTCTCAGAATCTTTAGGGATACGGGCCCAGGTCTATTCGTTTGGCTACCCAGTTGCTGATGAAGTGGCAAGCTGCTCTTAAACCAACTGAAATGGACTTGCTAACAGAATACTATGAAGGTTCCTGTATTTCTAATCCAAAAGACTCCTTTCCTTGTTTGTCTTTGTCTATAAATATTGAAGGAATTATTTCTCCTTTCATTGATGGTGTTGCTTCTCTGTGTAAGGATTTTTTTTTCTAGTACTGGAAAATCTTTGTACAGGTTTTGTGTTTTGGTTTTTAGCAAAAAGGTTTTAAATGGAAAAGTTGATACTCCATGGCGTGATTTTTTTTTTTTTTTTTTTTTTTTTTTTTTTAAACTAGATGAAAAGTACAAAACCTGAGTGGAGATCCTTATATAAACCACCGTTGACCAAGAGAACAGGTGATCTGCAATGGAGAATTCTTCATGGTGCTATTGCAGTTAATGCTTTTATCTCACTTTTAAACCCTGAGGTTGCTTATGTATGTCCTTTTTGTTCTAATAGAGAAACGATTTTTCACACTTTTACCAGTTGTCATAGGTTGCAACCTTTGTTTTTAGTTATAAGTAATGTTTTTAGGAGTTGTAATGAGACTTTTTCTCTGGAGATTTTTATTCTAGGGTTCAAATATGTGATAAAAAAAAGATTTGTTTGTCAACTTCTGAATTTTGTTCTAGGCCAAGCAAAACTGGCCATTTATGTAAGCAGGAAAAAGAAAATAGAACAAAATGTAAATCAGAATATAGTAGCTATGTTTTCTAACTTAGTGAAATCAAGAGTTATGGTTGATTTTCTTTATTATAAGTCTGTTGATGATTTTGTAACATTTGAATGTATTTGGTGTTGTAATAAGGCTTTGTGCTTAGTTTTTGAGGGTGAATTGATGTTTACATTTACTTTGTGAGTCTCTTTTATTATGCTGTAGGAATGTATTGTGAATAGGAGAATTTTTTGTAATAAAGGTTTTGTTAAAATTTAATTCAAATTCTCTCTCTCTCTCTCTCTCTCTCCGTTAGCTTAGTGTCAGTGGCACCAATCCAAGTGTTTCCAGGAGTTATTGGCTCAATTTCTCCTTGTTGAGAGTTTGGTGTCGCACATAGATTACACCTGATTATGCATTCTTACTATTTTCTCTGATGAAATAAATAAAACGGGAGTGTGTCCATCTCACACATGTAGAATCCGTCTCTGCAGTCATCTTAACCATCGAATTCCAGCAACAGGAAATAGAAACTATTTTACACGCAGATTTTTTTCTCTGGTGCTGTTTTGCGGTGTTGGTAAATTCACCACTTAATTTAGAGTTAAAATATGTTGTTGTAACTTGCGTTACTGAGATTGTAACGAGTAATAGTATTAACCAAATGTCATTAGTAATGCTAATAATTAGTAATTACTGTTACTAAACAAAACGAAATAACGTTATGACTTTTCGTTTCGTCTCGTTTTGATCAACGAAAATGAAGAGACATTTTAGCATAGTTTTTATTTTGTAAACCACATTTAGTCTCGTTTTTATTCGTCATTATACGTTTAATTATAGTCATCGTCACATGACCAGCATTTACGTTGCGTCTCGTCTCGTTTTCGTCATGTGATAAAGGTTCGTTGACGACCATATTTAGTCATAATTTTCGTTGACGAAAGCAACACTAATTTATACATATCTGCATTTATTTATGTATTTCTACATTTATTTATTTATTTATTTATTTATTTATTTATGTATTTCTACATTCATTTATTCATGTTATCTGGGGTAGTTCTGCAAACAAAGAACCCTGTTTTGGTTTCTAATATTCACATTTATAAACATGTTTGATGATGACATATCCCGTGGGCTTCCGGAGAAAAAAAGGTGTCCATATTAGTGAACACTCCAGAAGCAATAGGACATCCGCGGATTTCTCGCCTACTCTTTTATGAATACTGAGTGAGGATTCAAACATACTTCACACACCTACTGCTTGTTCTGCAGTGAGGGCCTATTGGGCTTTTTGCCCACTATATAGTAGCAACGCGAGCGTGTTAAGTTTGTTCTTATCTGCAGCCCCACCAGGTGGAGAAAATGAAGATGTGCAAGTGAGTTATTCTTTTGAGTGAAGAACATACATTTAAAGCACAAGTGGTCAAACCTGCTCCTGGAGGGCCACTGTCCTGCAGAGTTTAGCTCCAGCCCTAATTAAAGACACATGAACCAGCTAATTAAGCTTTTGAGGCTCACTAAATCACTGTGTGATGTGCCTATTTTGAATTTACTTTGATATTAGCTGAATGGATTTTCAGTAAGTAATGTTTGAGTCCCTCAACTGAACCAGATCTGTTACAGATTCCCAGCTCAACAACATTGTGAGAGTATTTTTTAATGCTTAAACCAAATCAAGACTTAACTTTTTTTAAGCACTTAAAAATATATATGATTCTGAGTTTGTGGTTTACACTATGGAGTTTGCTTATTAAATTAAATTAAATTAAACTGTAAACATTTTTTCCCATCTCATAATTATGATGTTTTCTTGCTCTTTATCTTGCTGTCGGTTAGTGACATGTAGAAAATCTGTATTTGGGCAACAAAGCAGAAAACCTCCAAAACCACACTTAGAAATACAGGCATAATACCAACATATTCTGAATTCTTTACTGCAGGATACAGTGCACAGAAAAAACGCAGAAGAAAGAAAGAACATTGGATAATTTGCATTGACATGTTTAGAACAATGTAGCTGTGTTCTCAGTTAGACAGCAGCCATTTATTCACAACTCTTCAGGTGCACTTATTTGAAGGTTGGGGATCAAGAGCAAAAACAACTTACACAGAGCTCTGTTTTAGTAAACCAACGTTATCGCTTTACTTAACAGGATCAAGCAAAGAATTAAATATTATACTTTTATCAACCACAAGATGTGACTTCTAGATTGAAGCCATAAATGAGTCCAAATTCCAGTTCAAAGCTCATTCTCCATAAATGAATGACTCCCCTGCTGAAAAAACCAAAAGCTGGTTTAAGCTGGTCGCCCAAGCTGGTTTTAGAGGGGTTTTGACCACTTTTTTAAGCTGGTCAAGCTGGTTTAAGCTGGTTTAAGCTGGTCTTAGCTGGTCAAGCTGGTTTTAGCTGGTCAGCCTGGCTGGTCTTAGCTGGTCAGCCAGGCTGGTCTTAGCTGGTCAAGCTGGTCAAGCTGGTCTTAGCTGGTTTAAGATGGTCAAGCTGGTCTTAGCTGGTTTAAGCTGGTCAGCCAAGCTGGTCTTAGCTGGTTTAAGCTGGTCATAGCTGGTCAAAATGTTTGTTTAATGATTGATTGATTACATAGTGTCTGCCCCAATTTTCCTGACAAATAATGTGACAAATAAGTAATATGTTTACTTTTAATAATCTGCAGGACCACAAGGAACCATTAAAACAATTTTTATTTGATCTTACAGCCCCTTTAATAACAAATATTTACAAAATAATAATGAATTACAATTACAATTCTAAAGCTATATTAACAATTAATGGTGAAGATGAACAATAACAGAATTCTTAACATATTATGCATTCTCATTTTTCTTTTTTTTTATTTTATTATATTATTGTATTATTATTATTATTTTTTTTTTTTTTGTATATGTAATGCCCCACTTGTTTCTCCCTCTTCTCTCTCTCTTCTTTCAGGCTCCTTTTGTTTCCGCCAGTCACTGAAACAGACTTAAAAAAGAAATTATTTAGATTATTCATTTTCAACAAGTAAAACTACTTAAAAAAAACAAACTGTAGTGACATGTCTTTATTGCACATTTTCCTTTTTTTTCAGACATAACCTGCAATAATTTAGAAACATGCCCCTGATAGTTGTTCCTTTTATTGCTAAAATAAAGATAAAATTTATATATCCAAATGGAAGTGTGTGTGTGTGTGTGTGTGTGTGTGTGTGTGCACCTGGTATTCATCACGTTATGGGGACCAAATGTCCCCACAAGGATAGTAATACCAGTAAATTTTGACCTTGTGGGGACATTTGTGAGGTCCCCATGAGGAAACAAGCTTATAATTCATACAGAATGAGTTTTTTTGAGAAAGTAAAAGTGTGCACAGTCTCCTGTGAGGGCTAGGTTTAGGTGTAGGGTAGGTGTAGGGCGATAGAAAATACGGTTTGTACAGTATAAAAACCATTACACCTATGGAATGTCCCCATAAAACATGTAAACCCAACATTAATTAATGTACCTATTTTATTGATAAATGAGTATACATGGATGAATATGAATATGAATATATTAGCATTAACTATTTTTAGCTAAATTGACTATGGTTACAAGGGCTGCCTCCTGAGTTCTGATCATCAATTAACCATTAGTCTATCAAAATTTCATTAGATGCTAGAAAAAAAAACAAAAAAAAACACAGGAAGTGGTGAAGTCCATGATGCAATTCTGGCCCTAGGTCTCTATGAACTTGAGGGTGTCAAAAAAAAACAAACAAAAAACAACAACAGAAACTCTATGCTTGCTTCACAGACATGAAAAATGTATCTATAGAAATGTCTACTTTTAAATAAGCCAGTTAAAATGGAAAACAAATATTTTCAGATTGTTTAATCCATTCAATCAAACATGCAAATTCACTGTAGCGATGACAAGTGTTATCAACTTTATCACTGCAGCCGAAAATACAGAAAACACATATTAATGAATTATTATAATGTTACTGCAGTCTTCTTTGCTGTTTTCTTTACCTGACACATTCATAATCATTACTTCTGCCAGTGTTCTGTGGCAAGCTTTGTGTGCGCTTGAGCGCTGATGGACTATAGGCAATTAAAGGTTCATTATTATAAATTCTATAGTTTATTAATAAGCAATTAGTCGACTAATCTCTTAAAAATAAATGACTACTAGTTGACCAGAAAATTTTAGTCATGGGCAGGCCAAATGGTTACATATAGTGCATGCATGAATTAATAGAAAAATTAGATTACCTCTCAACAAATAGAAAACAGATATCTTATCTAACAATAGAAGTCTTTACTATCAATTTCAGTTTAACACATACTTGTTGGATAAAATTAAAAAAAAAAAAAAAAAAAAAAAACAACAACAAAAAAACGTTTTTTATCCATGAAAGTATCCTGAGAAAAGTATCACAGGTTATAAGCTTGACCATAAGGTTATAATAAATAAAATAAATATTTCTATTCTATTCTAAAATTGATAATAAATCAGCATATTACAATGATTTATAAAGGATAATGTTACACTGGAGTAATGAAAAGACTAGAGTAATGATGCTGAAAATTGAGAAATAAATTACATTTTAAAGTATATTAAAATAGACAAAAAAAAACTATATTTTAAATTGCAATAATATTTCACAACATTACTTTTGTTTAATTTTTCTGTATTTTTGATCAATTAAATGCAGCTTTGATTAACAGAAGACTTATTTAATAAAAACCATAAAAATTGTACCAAACCCAAACTATTGAACGGCAATGTAGATAATAAAAGAATATAATAAAAGGAAAAAGGAGATCTTGGTATGTGTGTATGTCTTACATTTCAGAAATTCCACTGAAAATCCTTCACTTTGCAAAGAAGAGTGGCAACTTGGGTTCACTTCAACTGGTTTCTTCTGTACCATTTGCCCTGTGGTTTTAGATGGAACTTTTCCTTTCAACTTCTTTGTTCCTCGTAAATACCTACAAATCAGTCAGGAAACAGACAATATGTAATTCACATTAGTTTTAGCTTTTGAGATATCTGAATCATTCTCCCTTAAAAATCATCTCTCTTCTGGAGTTGAGAAACATCTTCTAACAATATACATGTAAAATTCAGTTATTCAAATTCTTAGAATGCAACCATTACCTTTGAATGACTCCAAATCTCCGTCTGTCTCCTCCTGGTAAGGTTACTCCGGAGTGAATATATGCTGCGAAAAAGCCAGACAGGAAGATGAGCTGGATTAACTCATTCTTTCAACCAAAGTTAGCAAAAAGCATTACAATCAAACAATAAGCGAAGTAGCAAGTTATCAAAGGTTCTCGCACATCTCGCTGCTTACGTTAACTGCTTTAACAGCACCGTTCAGAGTTTATGTGACAGTTTACATCCTCCGTGAACGGGATGACCGCGAGTTGCGAGACTTAACGCGTTTCATTTCGGCGCCCCTGTTAACAGATGACTGCTTGTGCAAATTTGATTTACATCATAAAATAATCCCGAGAAAGTGTGCTGAACAACGCTACGCTGCAGTGAATCACAACTGTTGTCAGTGAAGCGTGTAATTATTACCATAGGAACCCAGAGAACTATAGCCGCTAAGGCCGGGGAATGTGTGAAATCCTCCCGCGACCGCGCTCCTTAAACCCGGCACAAGTCTCCCTCGTGCCCCGCGGACGGAGGATTCGTTAATCTGCGGTTATTGCAAATGTAGACACCTTAATATACTACTGCAGTTACCAAGAATGAAAAATTAAAAGTGAAATAAAAAAACTTACCGCTGCTGTGAATCGCACTTATTGCTGCTCCCGAATGTCGACCGTTGAAGAAAATCCCGCCTCTGTAGATTTGAAATTTACAGCAATATGCTGTACATTTGCGTCAAACCACCACGTGATCCACGTGATCAGATTATGCTTTAAGCATTTCTTGTTAAAGATATATATTTTTTTCTCTCCTACCCAACAAACATGAGACGTCCACCCGACGTGCAGATCATGTCTATATTCCGACAAAGACGTTGAAATGACGTCGTTTGCTCAGTGGGTAGTGTTTTTTAATTGCAGGTGGTTGTTATTTATTATATAAAGACTGTGTTTGTTTGTTTCATTTATATTTTGTGTAAAAGTCTAATACCGAAACAGTCCTTAAAAATAAAACAGCTGACTATATTTGGTCATACAACTATGGTGAATGTATTTCTTCAGACAATAATTTAATCTGATTTGAGTTCTATGGTGATTTTTTTGAGTGCTAGCTTGATTTTATGCTATACTTGATACTAGAATTTATTTTAGACTCTTCTCAGATATTATCATTAACAACTAGAATAATTTAAGATGTATCATCTAACCTACCTGATTATGATACTAAACTTACCTTGAATTGAACCTTGTCAGTAAGTGAAACAAATTGATTAATTTGTAATTAGGTCAAATGAACAACAGCTTGGCCAGGCTGGGAGACCAGCTAAAACCAGCTACTTCCAGCATAAACCAGCTAAAACCAGCTACTTCCAGCTTAAACCAGCTAAAACCAGCTACTTCCAGCTTAAACCAGCTAAAACCAGCCTGGCCAGGCTGGGAGACCAGCTAAGACCAGCCACTTCCATCTTAAATCAGCTAAGACCAGCTACTTCCAGCTTAAACCAGCTAAAACCAGCTACTTCCAGCTATTTCCATCTTAAACCAGCTAAAACCAGCCTGGCCAGGCTGGGAGACCAGCTAAAACCAGCTACTTCCAGCTAAAACCAGCCTGGCTGGGAGACCAGCTTGACCAGCTTGGCCAGGCTGGGAGACCAGCTAAAACCAGCTACTTCCATCTTAAACCAGCCTAAGCTGGTATTAGCTGGTTTTTTCAGCAGGGATGCCTTCTTCTTCTTGTTTTCTGTACCTGAATCATGCTGTTTGTTTTCAATTACAGGATAGTTTGATACAATTTGTTTAAAAAGGGTCTTCTCAAATTCACTGAAGTTTTTTGAGCGTTTTCTTCGGCCTTTATCCATTTTTTGGTTAAGTGTACTGACTCCTGTTCTACACACTCCTTAAGACTAATGAATTACAAGTATTCCATACCAGGTTTTTATAGCAACCTCTCCTTAGCCACATGTGCATGCCATTAATCTAATCGGGTTTCCAAAAGATGATCTCACTTGTCCTTGATTACCATAATCTGAGACTCTGTAGACTAGAACTAGTTAATCCAAACTCAAGCAACATCTCAGAAAGTCAGTTGTTTAGTGTGGATTCATTTAAGTAGAATTAGCCTAGTCCTGGTTTATTTTAAGCCCTTAACGAGAAACTGGGCCGTTAAGTTTAGGTCAGATTGGAAATTGCATGCCTGAGTTACAGTAATTTTCTGTTTCATTGTATTATTAGCATGCTTTAGCAAATTAGCTAAGTGTTGCTAGCATGCTGTACTATGTTTCTAGCATGTTGCTACCCTATTTAACACTTGCTGACACTTTTTAATATGTTGCTACGTGTCCGTAACAGTGTTAAACATGTCACTTCCTGTTGCCAGCAGGTGACACTATGACTGTAACTGAATATGGACATGGACATGTGTTCGTGACATGACTGTTAACCCTTTCACACGTGAGTTTAAAATATTTTAGCTGAGCCCCCAGAGTAAGTTTTTTTAGGCGACCGTTATTTAGAACTTATAGCCTTATTGTTTCCATGGCGACGCGTCGTGTTTGTCACCTGACACAACGCAGTGCTGTATGACACATGTATCACTTTTATATAGTTTTTCCCTTTTTATTATTAATATTCACAAACGTGCTCACTGTATTATGAAATATCTGATATTCCGATTCTGAAATATGTGCAAGTAAATGTATTTGGAAGTTTAAACACTTTTATAATGAGCGTGTTAGTTGATCTATGCCGGGTGATGGGCGCCGCCATGTTAGTTCGCGCTGAATCCGAGCTGTGGGATTTACAAAACGCAAATTCATCCTTTCCTCACGAAAAACATTAAAGTAAGTCTCTGGTGAGCTTGGAGAAGAGCAGAGTAAACTTTATAGTTACCTACACAATGTGTATATGATATCAATAAAACATGTCGTCAGATAACATTTGTAAGGATCATTATTGCCGCTTCCATAGACATCGGCGTGTATTTTGCTAAATATAAAGGCATCGTTTTACTAGGACCTATGTGTATGTAAATGTCTGGAACCTAAAATAAGCATTATATGGTTGAAAACACGGAATAGTTGCGATAATATGACAAGCGCTCAACGCGTCCATACTGGCTCAGCGCCAGCCAAAGCGCCAAAGCAGTTTTGAATTCAGCAGTTGATCACGTGACGCGCTGAACGTTCGAATCACACCGGTGTGATCGTACGCTTCAGGTACCAGCCAAGAATGATCACACTGGTGTGATCGTACGCGTGAAAGGGTTAATAAATGTATGAAGTTTGGTGCAGATCAGACATTGATTGACTGAGTTATAGAAACTTCCTGTTCCATGGCGAAATATCGAACTTTGTCAGGCTGCCAGGGACACGCCCTTCAATGAAAACTCAAGATCTTCACAATTTAGCGTCGCCTTATGATAACACTCAGCAAATTTAAAGATGATCGGATTAAAACTGTAGGAGGAGTTAATTAAAGTACGAGGCCTGAAAATGGCAAAAACTGCACAAAAATCCTACAGGAAATTCAATATAACGGAATTCCTGTTGGGTTTCGGATGTTGTGCCAGGAGACTTTTTTGTAGGTATTGTTGTGTTACACGTGTGTACCGAGTTTTGTACATGTACGTGAAACGTAGCTTGAGGCGCACTCCGTTGAAATTTTTTAGGGGGTGCCATCGAGCTATTTTGCCACTCCCACTTCTGAAACCCATATCAGATGTACATTTTTGCCAGGTCTGATGCGTGTGCAAAGTTTAGTGAGTTTTCGAGCATGTTTAGGCCCTCAAAAATGCAATTTACTTTGGAGAAGAAGAAGAAACGGAGCAATTCCAATAGGGTCCTCGCACTGCAGTGCTCAGGCCCTAATAATTTGGAGAATTGCTCAAATAGCTAATCGGTATTCATCAACTCAAAAGTGTGATGTGCTATAATGATTGCTTTCAGTATGAACAGTTATGTTGATTATAAAGGAGCGATTTACTATTGATACATCATAACAGGAATATAATCAGAACTACTAAAAATGCAATTACTGTTTAAAATATGATGTTTTAAAAGGAATGACAGGTTTTTGAGTAATATGAGAGTAAGCAGAGGACAACAAAACCAACATTTCTGCGTAAATCTATCTCTTTAATACAAAAAAGTGAACTTCACATTCATGATTTCCTGTTCCCGCTCACCTGTGTTAACTGGCCCTTCCTGACGCCACACTGTCACCTTCAGTAGCAGCAGATGCCAATGACAGAGATGATCCAGGGGGAGCAGAACAGAGACTAACTGCTGGAAAGAGGAAGGGTGACGTTAAAAATCGAACGTAGCATGTACAGATGCTCAAATGAATGCATGTCAAGTTAGAAATAGAGTGCATGAAAAGTAAAGCAGAACAGGAAGATTCAGCACGATGCAATGATTTAAGGCGTGGCCTCCTATTACGTGGGCGTGGTTTGGTCACACCTGCTGCTCTAGAAGTTCTTGTTGCTTCTGCAGCAGCCCTTCTACAGTATTTACTTACACAAAGACACACTGAAATGAGCGTGACTGATACCTAGGTTCATCTCATTTTAGTTCTGACTCCGACTCTGCCTCCAGCTGCTGCTTACGTATTCGCGCCTCTTTATCCTTACGCTGATGTTTGAGGAGGAACATCCCCCTCTACTTAGCCAGCTCGTCCTCTGCTTTCTGATCATCCTACATACACAAAATGGAGACATTGCTTTTAATTTCAAATGTGACCCTGTACCACAAAACCAGTCTTAAGTAGCACAGGTATATTTGTAGCAATAGCCAACAATATATTCTATGGGTCAAATTTATCAATTTTTGTTTTATGCCAAAAATCGTTAGGATATTAAGTAAAGATCATGTTCCATGTAAATATCCTACTGTAAATATATCAAAATTTTATTTTAAATTAGTAATATGCATTGCTAAGAACTTAATTTGGACAAATTTAATGTCGATTTTCTCAATATTTTGATATTTTTTGCACCCTCAGATTACAGATTGGCTTTTCACATTCTTATGGCCTTTATGAAATTCTAGCAATGGCAAATTGGTAACAGACATCAATGTTAAAAAAATTTACTTAAGTTTTATTTTTTTTAATAAAAATTAATAAACAAACAAACAAAAAAAAAACATAAATAACCAAATAACATGAAAAGAAATAAATCACATTAAACAACATTTCTAAATAATAATTAGAAAATAATTTATAATGCAGCATACAGAAGCCCTGAACCACATGGTGGGGGAAAAAGAAAACTTATCTTGTTATTTTGACATAACTCGAAAAAAGAAAATGTTATTTCGACATTATAACAAGTTATTTTTACAACTAGTTATTTCAACTTACGTCTCATTATGTTAAGGTTTGTAGTTACTTCAACATGAGCCGCTAGAGGGCAGAATAAGACGGGGTATCAATGAAAGAACGCATTGTAGTTATGTTGATCTACTGTTAAGCACTTATACAAGTTGGTGCTCCAATATTCTAGAGGTTTATCATGGGATTTTGAATTCATTCCAAGCTAAGCTTTATTGAGGTTTATGTAGCCCATAAATGCTACATATTACCGTAAAAGGTTGTAATGGTGAATGTTGACCTGTTGTGTGTACCTTCTGGCTCCCACTCGTTACTAGCTTGTTTAAAAAGCACCTTACATAGGTCGCAAATCAGGTATGTCCTGGATG